>NC_052615.1:25751645-25860465 GCF_016545825.1 Eucalyptus grandis | reverse complement strand
AGAACAAACAGAACCCTTCTGGAAATGGTTAGGTCCATGATGGCGCATATTAACTTACTTATAACTTTTTGGAGTGATGCGTTGTTAACTGATGCCTATATACTTAACCAAGTGCCTTCTAAATCAGTTACTTCCAATCCATATGAGTTATGGACAGGTAGAAAACCGAACTTAAGTTTTCTTAAGCCATGGGGTTGTGCTGCCTATACTCATGAGTCCTCTCACAAGTTTGGGAAATTTGGTTCCAGAGAAAAGAAGAGCATTTTCATAATATACTCTAAACACTCGAAAGGGTAAGTGTTCATAGGTGATCAGAAAAGTGGGAGTATAACTGAATTTGAATAACGGGATGTCACATTCTTAGAGAATGATTTTCCTAAGAGGGCGAAATAGGTGAGGACTACTCCCTATTTGAAACCTTGGATTCAGATAATGATTTTAGTGGAGTTCGTCCAAGTGGGAGTAACATGAGAAGTGATGAATTTAATTCAACTCACTCTCAATTACAACCACATGATGAGATGATATCATCATTATCTAATCCGAGTGGGAGCATAATAGGAAATGATGTGCAAAGTGTACCATCTCCCGTATGGCGAATAAGTCGCAAAAGTATTCCCCGTCGACATTTTGACATTGAAGGAGAAACTTTTATGGTTACTCCGCAAGATGAAGATGAGCCAAGGAATGTAAATGAGGCTCTAAGTTGCATTTATAAGGAAAAATGAATTCATGCAATGAAAGAGGAAATTGAGTCAATGAAGTCAAAGCATGTTTGGGAAAAGAACGTAAAGTCATTGGGAACAAGTGGGTTTTCAAAATTAAGTGTAAAATTAATAGCTCGATAGAAAGGCATAAGGCTCGCCTTGTGGCGAAGGAATATAATCAACAGGAAAAAATTGATTATGAGGAAACATTTTCTCATGTCGTGAGATTTATCTCGATTCTCATTATTCTAGCAATAATGCCAAGTATGGATCTTGAGTTACATCAAATGGATGTAAGGACTGCTTTTCTCAATGGAGAATTAGATGAAAAAATTTATATGGAACAACCTGTTGGTTTCATTATGAAAGGCCAAGAACAAAAGGTATGTCGACTTTTGAGATCGATATATGGCCTTAAGCAGTCGTCGAAACAATGGTATATACGTTTTCATAATGCCATAATGGGATATGATTATACAATGATCAATGAGGATCATTGTGTATATATCAAAAGATCCAAAGATCAATTTGTGATCATATCATTATATGTTGATGATATACTGTCACGCCCCGATCCTCGGGCACGCACATATCCTCCTACCTTGGTCGATTTTATGATGCGATATCCCAGGACAATGTATCGCCGACCCTTTCTTTTATTAAGCACATGCGAAAGCAGTTAAAATCCCCAGATAATAAAACGATGGGATAGAAAAGCAGGGCCATATTTTTCATATTGAAACTTATAACCAAACTTTTATACAAAACATAAACCAGAACACTTCACAACTTTTTATTCTAAACTCTATTCACATCAAAATGGAGATATTAAAGAAGATAACATCTCAGTCCATCTGGGCCGTACTCAAGGCCCCTCTCGGGACTATCTTCTTCTTCCAAAAATCCTTCTCTTTAGATCTCACCTCCGAGTTCTCCTTCTCGAATTCCTCCTCCTCAGCTCTTCAGTAGGGTCCTGAAATGGTTTTCCCCAAACTGGGATGAGACTACGTCTCAACGAGTTCTACCCCACTAAGTCCGATTAGATAAACCATTATACTATAAGCTGCCTAAACACGCACAGGGCAGAGGACTTACCTTGGCCTCAGATCTCACCTGCAAGTCAGTATAATTCACAATAGGCAACCATTTACTCAAAACAAATCGAACCAGTCGATTACATGTCACACAAATCATTCTTCACGGAGGAATATCTAAAAGCGAGGCCACGTGCATTCTCTAGGACGACATTCCAAGTCTCCGAGTCCACGTGCCTCGAACCTCGGTCCCGTGCATTCTCTCAGGCGACCTCTTTGCCAAAGTGATACATCAAGTCACCGAGCCCACGTGTCCTTTTTACGATACCCGGGCCCACGTGCATTCTCTAAGGTACTCGCTTACCAAAGTGACGCATCAAATCACCGAGCCACGTGCCCTTTTAGATGCCATTCCGAATCTTTTGGACCCACGTGCATTCTCTAAGGTACTCGCTTACCAAAGTGACGCATCAGATCATCGAGCCATGTGTCCTTTTAGATGCCTGGCCCCACGTGCATTCTCTAAGGTACTCGCTTACCAAAGTGACGCATCAGATCACCGAGCCACGTGCCCTTTTAGATGCCAAACTCTGTCACCGAGCCACGTGCATTCTCCAGGACGACATACCGAGTCTCCGAGCCACGTGCATTCTCTCAGGCGACCTCTTCGCCAAGGTGACATATTCAACCACTGAACTCATGTGCATTTTCCAAGCGACATTCCAATTCACCGAGCTCACGTGTCCTCTTTCAAGTGGTTACCAATCTTCTTTCAATACCAACAACCAATGCTCAACGATTTCTCAATCAAATAATTAAATCAACTCAACAAAGCATTATAAATGCTAAATAACATACTTGGCCAATCACCAATCAATAATTCAATCTCAATCGATTCCAATCAATTTAGGGTAAATCACTAAAATATCACAATTTATTCAATTCCATACAACGTAGAGCTCAAATAAATAAACGGACTGCGCTATGACAATCAGCACGAAATTTCGGTCGTCGGCCATCAACATCTTAATTTCTGAAAAATAATTAATTAAATAATTAATATTAAAAATTCAATTTAGCTCAAAATAAAGCCCGATTAAATAAACGGACTTCACCACGGTCATCAGCATAATATTCTAGTCCCAAGCCATCTCAGTTGAATTTTTGGAAAATAAATAATTATTTAATTTAATTCCGAAAATTAATATTTAAATACAAAAAATCCACCTAGGCCCGAAAAGCCTAATTGGAGCCCCACTAAGGGTCGGGAAAAATCCCGAGGCACTTCCAATAATTATTAGACCACGTCTACTTACTAATTGCGCAATCAATTTATCTAAATCGCATCACAATTGACTAATAATTGCTAATTTATTCGAATCTAACAACCTAAACATAATTAATTAAATCTAAACCAACCTTAAGCATAATTAGCCAACTAATCCAGGATTAGGAGATTACTCACCAAATCGCGCACAAATCGGATCAATCCGACGGCGGCGACGCGAGGAACGATTGTTCCCAAAGCACGGCTCAGGTTCGGGGCCGGGAAATGGCCCAAAAGCGGGCCCGAAGTGCTGGATACCCATTTCGTGGGTCTGCTGGACGAGCTGGCCAAGGCTGCTCCGGCGGCTAGGGCAGCGAGGGGAAGCCGGCGGAGGGTGAGGGGGTCACGAGGAAGGTCCAGCGGGGCTAGGCGGTGGCCGGAGGTGGCCGGATGGGGCTGGAACAGGAGCGAACAGAGCTGGGTCTGCTCGGGGGAAGCGCTGCAGCGAGCGACGGACGGCGGGACGGCGGGCGCACGGGCGGGCGGCTGTCGCGGCGTGCGAGCAACGGTGCGGCGGCGGGACGGTGGCGACGATGAGCTGCGCTGCTTCTGCTCCGGGCTTCTGGTTCGCACGTGAAGAAAAGAAGGAGAAGAAAGAAGCCGGTTCTGTCGTGTGCGAGAAGGAAGAAGAGAGAGGAGAGAGAAGAGAGAGAGAAGAGAGGGATAAGTATTGACTGGTCAATAAAAGAGAGAGAGAAAGTGAGCGGTGGGGGCAATTCGCACGGGGAGGGGAGAGGAGAGAGGAGAGAGAGAAAGAAAAGAGAGAAAAGAAAGGAAAGAAAAGAGAGGAGAGAGAGGAAAAAGAAAAAAAGGAAATGCATAATTCTTTATTTCAATTTTCCTTTTCTCTTTTCCTTTTCCTTTCTATTTTTTTTTTTTTGGTCTTCAATTTTTCTTCCGATAATTTCTTTATTGAAATTTCGGACCCGTCAATAAATTGACGAGCAATGAGATAGGATCCTAAAAATAAGAATTATGACGCGCTTAAAATTCGATTTCCGAAATCGAGTTCAATTTCGTGGTTAAAAATCGATCATATGTGATTTTAGCTCAATCCAACCAATTAGGTAGTTTTTAGGGATTTTACAGGTGATACATCCTTTAACGGCTTCACCCAATAGGTTAGTTAACCCGTGAGTGATCAGCTCAGAGAAAAAGGGCCATAGGCACGTCGACGAAATGCCCATTTCACTTTATCGAAACGGGATCGAATTTCAGGATGTCACATATACTAATTGCCGAAAGCAATAAGGATTTTGTTAATATTTTCAAAAGTTGGCTATCTTCCAACTTTGAGATGAAAGACATGGGTGAGGCTGTATACATTCTTAGAGTTAAGATTTCAAGAAATTGTTCGAAGAGATCATTATCTCTTTCGCAAGAAACATACATAAGTAAGGTTCTTGAACAATTTTGTATGCAAGATTGTAAACTCATAAATACTCTCATTGCAAAAGGCGAAGGATTGAACCACAGATTGTGTCCAAAGGACTCCACAAGAGAGGGAACAAATGTAACACGTTCCTTATGTTAGTGCTGTTGGGAGCTTGATATACGTTATAATGTGTACAAGACCTAACATATGTTTTGCAGTTGGAATGGTGAGTATATACCAATCCAATCCAGGTCAAGCACATTGGAAAGCCGTTAAGAAAATACTGAGGTATCTAAAGGGAACTGTTGATTATACACTGAGTTATCAAGGAAAGGATCTGCGACTTGAAGGCTATTCTGATGCTGATTGGGGAGGAGATTTAGATGAAAGGAAATCTACCTCTGGGTTTGTTTTCTTACTAAATAATTGCGCCATATGTTGGAGCAGTAAGAAACAAACATGTATAGCCTTGTCCACGATGGAAGCTGAGTTCGTGGCATTATCAGGTGTTTGGTTTAAGAAATTTTTGGATTATTTAGGTGTTATTGAAAGTGCTGTGGATTCATTGTTGGTTAACTGTCATAACCAAGCAACAATAGCGTACACAAAAAATCCAAAATATCATGGCAAGACCAAACATATAGATATCAAATATAATTTTGTCAAAGATATGGTTACATGAAATGATGTGAACTTACAGTATATGTCTACACATAGAATGGTAGCAAATCCTATGACAAAGCCAATACCTAGAAATGTGTTTTGTGGCCATGTGAAATCTCTGGGATTACGTAAAGGCTGATGTACTGAATATTGTAATTTCCCTAAGTGTTCACATTTGATGAATTTGTGTTTTCACTATTAACGCCTATGAATCTTTGTTTGACGTTTATGCATCTTAATGCTTAGTGCATTATATTAAATTGAGAAAGTATGTCAGACAAATAAGAGTTTAGCCCACTCACATGGGTAATTGCCTCTATTTATTGTGTGATGAATAGATATGAGACGCTTTTTAAGCTTATTATCTAGATGATAATTGAGAGTTCAAGCTTAAAATACCTATGTCACCTTAACTGAGTGTTAAGATGAGGACATAATATTTGGGATAAGTACACTAATGGTGCCATAAGTTGAGTATGGCACTCACTTTGGTGCCAAAAATTTCCGTCGGATCACTTAAATGCCAAAAAATTTGAAAAACGCTCACTTTGGTGCCAACTCCGGTCCGATTGGCCGGAAATCCGACGTGGCACCTTTTTTATTAATTTTTTAAGCTGATGTGGCTCACCGGAGAACACAAGTCAGCATCCTAACACCAAAACGACGCTGTTTGGTGTCTCCCCAATTCAAAACCCTAATCTCCGGCCGTCGCCGTCCTTGACGGTCCTTGCACTCGGCGGCCACGGCTTCGACCCCGACCTCGACCCCAACCCCGACGATGGCCACTCAACGGCAACGGCTTCGACCTCGACCCTGACCCCAACCCCGACGATGGCCACTTGGCGGCTGCAACTCCGACCCCGACCCCCGACCGCGACGATGGCCACTCGACGGCTGCGGCTCGGACCCGACCCCGACCCCAATGATGGTCACTCGACAGCCGCAGCTTCAACCCCAACCCCGACCTCGATGATGGCCACTCGACGGCCGCAGTTTCGACCTCGACCCCGACCCCAACCCCAACGACGGCCACTCGGTGGCCAAGTTGAAACCTTAATTTCAATCCCCCAATGAGTTAAACGGCGTCGTTTTCGTGAGGCCATCCATGTAGGACGGCAAAACAACGTTGTTTAAGGCCTTGTCGATAAAAAAAAAAAAACCACGTAATTATTTTGGCCAGAATCTTTCGCCGATGACCGGAATCTTTCACCGGTGGCACCAAAGTGAGCGTTTTTCCTCCGATTTGGCACTTAAGTGATCCGACGGAAACTTTTGGCACCAAAGTGAGCGCCGTACACAACTTATGGCACCATTAGTGTACTTATCCCCATAATATTTACTATGTCCAAAAGTAAAATAATCCACATATTTTACTTTATCTGTCTATAATGCCATATGTGAGTTCTGATGAATTCTGTGAATGAGTAGATAGGTGAACTCAAGTTAGACATTAAGTACGGTATTAAAGGTGTAGACATACGCTCCATGAGAAATGAGTTAAATACCGTAATACGTATTTCATATTACGTATGCATGAGACGACCAATAAGAGTGGCAAAAGTTTTTGATCTCAACTTTTATGCCGTGTGAGACTCTTGAGGAAAAAAGTTTCTCAATTTAGTGCCATCATAATTCTTATTTATTCTCAAGATTTCTATTCAATGTTTGCTATCTTAGAATGTTGCCAATAATCATGAATTGATTCGATCTAATGGAACATTTGTAGAAAAGTAAGTTGAATTGAAATTGAGAGTTTCAAGGAAAGAGGAAGATCGAATTTGAAGAATCACATTATAGTTTTGTATTCACTGGTCGACTGATTATGATTGTTTTATGGGATAATCATAATTGTGAATACAATATATCATTGTTTAAAAAGAGATCATAAGAGAGATATAAATGTGATCAATCGATTTAGGATACCGCATACTAAATCTACTCGGGATGTGATGCCCATTATGAGCTACTATATATTCCTAATAGAAAGAATAGGCGATTCACACCATGCTTAATTGAAAGAACATCTAGACCTCGTGACACAATAGCAAGTGAAATGAGGTTTTGCATTGAGAAAAGTCACCAGCAAAATCAAACACATGAAGCTAAAAACAGGGTATCATGAACCACACCATTTTGGGATGGTTATACAATTTCTTCACTGGATATATAGTAAGATGTACAACATTAAGATCATCAAGAAGATATAAACGAAAAATCATCCTATCTAAATATTTTCTCTCTCAACACCAAATCATACTCACGGTTGGAATCTTCGCATAATCAACGGGTTTAAGTGCTCCTGTGATCATATGAAGGTTTGCGAAAAAAACAAGAAGATGAGATTAAACAGTGAATTATGAAAGAAGAGAGACAATTAATTTAGTGCAATGTTTCTACATTGGACATATAAAGAAGCAAGTTGTTGATGGTGCAGAGAAAGTAGCCTGGATAAGACATTTGAGCAACAATATCCTTGGGTATCAATATAGCAAAAGGGTAATGCGAATCAGAGAATGACTAGGAAGATCGAGACAAACCCGGACATAGTCATAGTAGACTCCTAGAAGCTCGATCAAATAGTCCACAAGAACACAGAAGATACCAGAATGTAAACGAAGGCAAAAAAAAAATCAAACTGCAGTGATATAAGCAAATTTCAACCTCCTTGAGAACTCAACCAAGAGACAACTAGAGGATGGTGTATCCTAATGCTAGAAACGTGTGTCAAACCTTACCCTACGAGAAACATCCTCCTTGGAGATCAGTGACATCTGCAAGTAAACACAGGAAAGACTTGAAAAGACAATTTCTTCTTGCCTTTGCCATGTACGATTGTACCGGCGAGAACTACTCTCAAATAGCAAAACGGATTATCTCTACATAAAAATATCAACTTACCAAGAAGTCTTTCGCATTTTGCGAAAGGATACTATAACATTCTCGCTCACAATGTCACAAACAGAACTAGCTTCCTTTACTCTGCTAATAATTGGTAAAAAGGATGGATCAAATAGGAAAGGGATGAACTACTTACTCCACAAATGGTACAGAGTATTCGAGGGTGGATACCTGCCAGTGATATGAAGTTCTTCACCTGCTTCACGAACAGAGAAAAAAGCATGCTCTGTTAGAACGGTTAACGAAAACACTCTAGAGAGATAATTTTGCTTCGTTATGAACAGATTGAAGAATTTGAAAGGAGGACTCACTGCTTGGCATGTGAAAAACAAAGCAATTTGAAAATTTTCGAACGGGGTAGTTGGTGTCAAAGGAAAGAAACAGAATCACGGAAAAGAAACCTCCTCTTTTGTCCACTTATTCAAAAAAATACACAGAACTTTGTTAGCAAATTCATCAATTAGATCAGGTATGGCTGTAGAAGGAAAGAACTTAGCAAGCTTTGTAGCTGATTTAATTTGCGACATCACATTGTTTCGCGTCTGTAGTGGAGGAAAATTATTTGCTACAAATCATTGACATTTTCGAGTAGCAAAGAAGGAAAAACGACAGAAGTACCAAGTTCTGTCCAAAGTTCTTCATTTTCCAATGGTTATGATTGCTTTGTGGTCATTAGAGTACTCAAGTGTACAATAAATGAAAATGTATTGCATAATTACTAGAACTTTGTCATAATTAAATTCAAGTGAAGGTTAAAGGAGATGACTTCTCTAAAAATCCGTTGTGGGAGGGAGAGTCTCCTCTCCAGTCGAGAAAATATTGGGTGCTTGACTAGTGACACGTAGGATATACAGTAATCCATACATTAGTTGCCATGTGTACAGGCACCACTCTGACTTATTTGGACTCCTTTTCGTTCCTTCACAGCTCCACTCGCACTCTTTTTTCTCTCTGTTTCTCTTTCATTTCTGCCAATCACCAAGCAACACCGAAGGAAGGAACTACTAAAAAACCCAGCTCCAACCCGGCTCGTTCGTCAGGGTAATTTTATCGAACACCTAGCGAACACCTAGCGGCCGTAGTGTTCCGTGACAAGGAGAAAAATCCCATAGAGAGAAAGAGGACAAAGGGTTTCGAAAACGGATCCAGACGAAACAGCATGTGGGGATGGCGGACATGGAGTTGGTCTTGGCGTGTTGGAGTGCGGAAACGCAAGGTGGGAAGCCAAGCCCAGGCCTGGCTTCGTAGGGAGGAAGGTGGGGACGATGTCCATCACTGTGCCACCGTGTCCGAGCGCTTACCGGGGGGAAAGCCTTCTAGTCCTCCATCTTGAACCTCTGATGGGGCCATTTCCACACTATATTTGGGCTTCCGCCAGAGGCTCTGCCGTCGGTGCTGGTCGTGGCCACTATCTCTCTCTGGCTTTCGCTTCCCGGGCCTGGTGAGCCGTCGTACAGGAAGTGTGCGGTTTCGTTTCACCGTAGTTAGGAGAGAGAGAGAGAGGGTAAGGGAGGTTTGAACAAGTCAGAGCGGGCTTCGTGTGCAAAGAAAAATGACAAATTCAAAACAATTTGAGATATGTTCAGCAGAAGTCACTAAAACTTGTCAAAAGAAAGTCGGTGAGTTCTAAAACTTACAAAAAGTGCGATCAAGTCACCAAAACTTATCAAGTTGGTTCAATTGAGTCATAAAGCTAAAAGTTAATGGAAATTGGATCTGCGGACATCACATTTTATTTAAATAATTTTTTTATTTTTATATGGCTTTTTAAAATTATTTTTATTCAAAATATTTAAAAATTAGATTAAAAACTGGAAAAGTTAAGTTTATTTAAAAAAAAATTGTTCAAAAAAAAAAAAAAAAAAAGTTTGGAGCTTCCATCGCCGGAGGGGCCGGCCGACGGTCGTCGGAGGTGCCGGCGACGGTCGCCGCCCTCGGCGGGTGGCCGCCCTCGCCCGAGCGAGGCCTCACCGGCCCTCGCCTGGGTCGGCGATGCTCGCCCGGATCCGGGCGCCAAGCAACCCAACCTCCGGTCGCCTCCTCCTCGGCCTCGCCATTCTTGTTGGCGTCATCGTCGGTGGTGGGGCGGCGTCATCCTCGTCGGTAGAGCTGGCGGAGCGAGCGACGACCTTGAGCTCCTCCTCATCCTCCTTGTTGACCGGCTCATTGAGCTGCGGCTGCTCCTCCCCCTCGGACCCGTCCGACGGGGCCTCGTCAGACGACACCTCGGCGGCCAAATGGGCGAGCATCGCTGACCTGTGCGAAGGCCGACGAGGCCTTGCCCCTGTGTGCGATGGTCGCCGACCCCCGCGAGGGCTGGCGAGGCCTTGCCCAAGGCGGACGATGGTCGCGCCCCTCGCAAGAGCCAGCGTGCCCAGATTTGGGCGTCCTCGCCCAACCTGGCGGGGGTGGCCTGCCCTCACCTGGGGCTGGCGAGGCCTCGCCCGGGCAAGGGTTAGCCACCCCGCCCAGGGCCGGCAACCGTTGCCGGCCCCTCCAAATGATCGGTAGTCGACCCCTCTAGCGATGGAAGCTCCAACCTTCTTTTTTTTTTTTTTTGAATTGTTTTGTTTTTTTTTTTTTTTAAAATAAACTTAGCTTTTCCTTTTTAGTTTTTAATCTAATTTTTAAAGATTTTGAATAAAAAATAATTTTAAAAAGCCATATAAAATATAAAAATTCATTTAAAATGTGACATCAACGCCACGTCAGCAATTTCCGTTAACTTTCTTGACGGTGTTAACTTTAGGACTCAATTGAACCAACTTGACAAGTTTTAGGACTTGATTGCACTTTTTGTAAGTTTTAGGACTCAATTGCACTTCCTTGACAAGTTTTAGGACTTCTGCTAAACATATCCCAAACAATTTCTATTTAAGGAAATGTCTTTCAGGACATTCTACGATTGTAGATGTACTAGAGGAGCCGAAAGAGCCTTAGCGCAGGATATTAACAGATAAGATATGAGAGAAGACCACCTTGCAGCAGAGCACAGAAGGGCTTGAAAGGGTGCGAGGGCGAGCCATTTATCACAAGAGAGAAAGAAACTCCTGAGACGCATTGCCAATTGAAGTGGCGGTGACGGCACCTAAAGCCCAACTTACCAAGAACATGTCCAATTTAATCTGTCGAAGGCTTTGCTCATGTCAAGTATAAGTGTAGCAAAAGATTATGAATTTTTTTCCTTAAAATTTCTAAAGCTAGATTATTAAAAATGATTTCCCGGCACAATATCTCCTTAATAACAAGAAATTAGAGGATGTATGACAAGTTTGAGTCAATTGCCCAAAATCTTTGAGATTATTTTGTAAGGAACAATACAAAGACTGATAGGTCGAAAATTAAAGATGGATTGAGGATTGGGAGCATTTGGGCAAATTAAATATGTGGTTTGGTTCATGAAGCATGAAATCTGATGGCAAAAAGGATCAAAAGTGCACACACCAATTATATCGCAACATTATATAAGATGGTAGGAGCTTCGTCAGGTCTAGGGGGCTTTCAATGGACCCAATTGAAAAGCAACATTTAGACCTTCATCTGTTGTTAGAGGTTGGTCAGTCAAGAAAATTTTGCTGGTCTTCTAGAGATAGCGCCGCTATCCTCAGGTTTGTTTTTATGAGAAGGAAGAGAAGATTCACTGTTGAAGTCTGCGCACTTTCTCTTCGAAGAGTAATTAGACTTGGAAAAATCTCTGGACTTCTTAAGATAGTAGTCTTTTCTGAAATGGATTCAATTTCACAACGTAGGACAATATCTAAGTTGATAATTTGAGAGTTGAGTTGCAAGTTTGATCCGGAAATAACGGGAAGTGCAGGTAGAATAGGGAGAGGATCTGCCTCTGCAGCTTTTTCCTAGAGAGGCCCAAAGAAAGCCCAGCTTTTTATCTTGGCCCTGGGCAGGTTCAGCCGTGGTTCAGCGGCCCAAAGAGATGAAAATGGGCCCAAAACCTTTTGCTTTTCCCTTTTCTTTAGCAGAGGTTGTTGGATGCGTGAAAGTAGCAATTTGTCAGGACGACCGCTGCGGGATGGTTTATTGCTGATGCAGAAAAGGTATGCCCCATGACTACTATGATTAGCTTTGAGAGGAGAATGTCTTCCCTGATCACGTATCTTGATTTCTTTGTTGAGAGGGGTGACCGGGCGCAGCACTTGCTCTCTCTGCGCAACTCCCCAAAAAGGAACGGACATAAGGGAAGTAATAGATTTTGATCAGCCAAAGCAATCACTCCTCCTCCGCAAAATGATAACTGATAGACATATATTTACTTTCTTTTTCGAAATCATGAGAGGAGTAAGGAGATTCTGATATACTGCCTAGGTAAAGTAGAATTGTTGGCCCCCGCCTGCCACCTTTCGCTGAGATATTTTATTGGAGGGCGGATTCATCCTTTCTCAAGAAATTTCTCAAATTTTGCATCATAGGAAAGTGAAAAGTAGTTTCTTTTAACAATGCATCTAGTTTTATTTTTCCTTTCATCAGTTAAGCCCTTTTTTCTAAGAATGGGTTGTAGTAATTCTAGTTTGACACTATTTAGAATCGCTTTAAAATGATGGTCACAAATATCTTGCATACATTGTGATATGAGTTTTTCTACCAATCCTTTAAAGAAATTACTACATGACTGACGTAATTTGTGGAGTCCTCTGATTCAACAGCATTGTAGAAATGGTCCATATTAAGTTTCCGATCCACAAAGGATTTGGTGGACGTTGCAATGACAAATATACTGTGAAACTAGCGCATCAACTTGTTCTTTTTTATTTTTTACATGAATTTGCCCATTTCTTAGAACATGATTGTCTTGATTTAATGGTAGGACATCAAATGATATAAGCTTGTGTATAAAGTTACTTTTTTCTCAATATATAAATCTACCCTGCTTATTTTCCCCATTTATGATGGTCTAGAGTAAAAAATTTGTTCACAGCCGAATAATTTGAGGCATTTTAAAGGGAGTGAAGTGAACCGAGCTTAGGTCCATTGCTGATGAGTTTGTCCTTATGTACGATGTCTCTATTTGTCTTTTTACATTTTTAGCTCTCACTTCAATTTCCTTTCAAACACTTTAAGACTATGTTTGGTCGTCCGATTGTCTAGTCCAATAAAACTGAATAAGAAAGTATATAAAATCCAGGAATTTTATTATATCCTACTCATTATTTGATGAATTATAGTAATAAAGTCAATATATAATCACATCATATCATATATTTTATTTAGTATAAACGGCATATTAGTGCAAATGAACTAAAAGCTACACAACCACAGATGGTAAGAATCTCTTATGACACTCTTGCTTACTTCATTTTTATGTGCTTATTTTTTATTATTTCTTCTCTCTTTCTATTTATTTTTCCCTTCCATCATTCTCTAATAAAATTTCATTAAATAGTAAACTATTTTTTTTTATGCCGAGGATTCGACCTAGCTCACTTTCGGGAGCACAACCAAGAGCACGCTACCAACTATACCTTGGGAGAGACTAGCCTAGCAATCCACCGCTGTGGCCCCCGCTTAAATCACGGAACTACTCTAAGAGTCGTGAACGACTCAGGGAGTCGAACCCTTGACTTAGTGACAAATTAGAGGGTACGCCTTAACCAGCGCAGCCATGTGTGGGTGGGTTAAATAGTCAACTATATATATATATATAAGTAAAGAATAGTAAACTATATTAATATAACTAAAATACTAAAATATCTAAAATATGTAATAAATATAAATAATAAATATATATCTATATATTTAATTTATATTATAAGATAGAAATAAATTCAATATATATATAAATAAAAAGGATTAAATAAAAATGAAATTGTTGTTATTTTTCAAAAAAAAAATGATTTTTATATTAGGTTTAAAATATTATTTTAATTTTATTAATTAATATGTTTTTTATTCTAGAAAATTAATTTAATTTTATGGATATTACAAATCCCATTCACCTATATTTCACCTTCCCCATGAGATAATTTTATCTAAGTTATATCTCTTAATTGACTTTGTCCTGTCTTGAGTAGGTATTAAATATAGGATAGAATTATCATATTTTAAATTTTATCCGGATAACTAAATGCAACCTAATGGTACAAAATTGTATAGTACATTATAATTTGTCTATTTGTGGATGACAATAATAGATGAAGACATCTAGTTGGAGCCATTGAACATTGATTCGTTGGAATTTCCTTATATAGATGACACCATCCTTGAAGGTTAAGAGAATGTTCACTTGACTGAAGAACTCTCAAAGATGATTCTCATTACTATGTACTCCCTGGGGAAGGTATGGAAGTCTAAAGTTATGTTCTAGGAAGTATCGTGGAAGTGCAATGGTATTGCTTTTGCTGAAAAGTGGAAGCAAAGATGCTTCAAAAGTCCAAAAAGAAAATATTAAGACAACTCAAAAGTGGAAGAGCAGATGGGACAAAAGTCAAAAAGTCAAAATAAAATAAGAAGCCCTCACAAGTGGAGATGGGATAAAAGTCAAAATAAAATAAGAAATTGCAGGAGGGACGTGGGCGGATTGTTTTGGTTTTTTTCTTACTTATACATTTGATTTAGGATTATCATATTTTAAATTTTATCTTGACTACCACACGTAACTTAATAGTATAATATGTTGGCTGCAAATTGCGCGACCCCAATATCTCCATAACAAGAACAAGAACATGCATAATTGAATAGAAAGATTAACGCACCTATTTTGGGATCCATCGAACATAAAGCGAAAGCAGAAAAAGAACTACTCGCATATATCAAGGGGATCCACACATCAAGTCTTTCTCCTCTATTGCCTTTATTTATGTATCACAAGACATATGCACAAGGCTAATAATCGGATGTCCGGATGCCCCTAGCCTTCACTCAAGGTTTATACAATCTCTTGAGACTTTATCAATATGTATTCAATATAATAACAATACATTCAAAAATATTTTATTGAATGCAAAAGTTGATACATATCAAACATTTACAAAATGTAACGAACACAGATGAAACTTTTATCAGAGTAAAGCCAAAATAGCTCCCACTAAACAACAACATCTCATGATGCTCCTAGGCCCATGCTAACGATATGTCACTCAAATACACACAGTCGTAGGCCTTTAGTTAGTGGATCTGTAATCATATCATCTGTGAAAATATATTATATTAAAACGTCACATTTCTGTACTGTTTGCTTTTAGTAAAAAAATTTGACCACCATATATTTAGAAAAATACTACAAATTTATTATCTCAATACAATCATTTAGGTCTATCCATAAAGTTAAAACAATCAATTCCTTCATGAGGTTCTAGAGCCTAAAAGCCCAAGTAACAACCTAAAAGAATGTTACTAATACTGCTTACATAGTAGAAGATGACATAGAACTTTATTTACTGCACTTCTTGTTAACATAAATATGTATTCCATTATTGATTGCATGTCATCAAAACAGCCATCAAAGTTTACATCTAAATACCTTACTAATTGCAAGAATTGAACATGTCTATAAATTATCATATAGTCTCTTGTCTTCTTTAAGTACCTTAAAACCTTCTTGACAACAACCCAGTGATCGCGTCTTGGATTTGATCGATATCTGCCTAGAAGTCCCGTCACAAAGACGATATTTAGTCTAGTGCTAATTCGAGCATATATTATACTTTTAAATGCACTGACACAAGGTATACCATTTAATTATATTTTCTCAATATCTAAATAATGACAATGTGATAGATTCAATCCATCACCCTTAACAACAAGAGCAATTCCTAGCTTGCCTTCAAGAAAATCTAATATAATATGGCAAAAACAATCCTTACAGACCTCAGTACAAAAGATATAAGATGTCTCAAAGTCACAACTCGTAAGCAAAACATCATGTACATAAAGTATGAGAAAAAATAAATTTCCTCCAAAAATAAATTTCCTCCCACTGACCTTGCAGTATATTGAATTATTTTGTTCCCAATTGAACAAAATAATAACACTATGAAACTTTAATAATATTGTCTGAAAACTTGCTTAAGACCATGAATTAGAACTTTTCAGTTTACATACAAATTTACTTGAATCTACTGCAAAATCATCCAGTTGCACTATATAGATTTTGTATCTATTTGGCGTAACTCCATATCAAAATAAATTATTAATGCTACATTCACTCTGAAAGAATCTTTAAAAATACTAGAAAGAAATATTTATTTCTTTACTATTAACTATCCACCCCTCTTTCAGAGTGAAAAATTTAGCTATCAATTTGGCTTTAAACTTCATAATTTTTCTTTGAAATCCTTTTAATTTTGTACGCCAATTTGCAACTAATGAACTTGTAATCTTTAGGCAAGTAAGTTAGTTTCCAAACGCTATGATATTTCATAGATTGTATATCGCCTTTTATGGCATCTAATCACATACTTGATTGAGAATAAGAAACGGCATTTATAAATATGTCATTACATCAACCATATAGTGGATATTGTAATCATGCTCTCACAAATAGACTATATAGTCTAATGGTATAACTGATCGTTTTTCCTTAACAAATCTCCTCAATAAAGCTGCAACCACTTCATTCTACACTTGAAAGGTTTAAGAAATTTCATTATAAACTATATCAAGAATAGTACCTTGAACCTCAAAAAGTTCGTCTATGGTATAGAAGATTCCATAATTATTTGTATAGGTAAAGACAAAAACATAGTAACCTCCATCATACTATTATCTTTAATAGTCTGAGAGCAGCTATCCTCTACAATTACGTCAATCTTTAGAAACTTTTAGAGTATATGATTCCATAATTCTTGTACCTTCTTTAGGGTCATAAAATCAATACCCATTTAACAATCTAGATAAGATGCAAAATAATTTCAAGTGGATTTAAATTTCAACGCACTTAATATTGGATTATATAACTTCACTTTTGCATTACATCTCTAAATTTCATATGATTCAAGTAATTTATGTCCAATTTATAACTTAAAAGAAGTTTATGAAACAACTTTGATAAGAGACACATTTTCTATGTGAAAAGTTGCTTTCATAATATCAGCCCATAGAAGACCGGATAAATTGGTCTTACTGATCATACTCATCACCATGTTCATTACGGTGCTTCATGCCTTTTTAGCCAAATCTTCTTGTCAAGATTTTTAGGTATAGTAATTAAATTATCACCTCAGAATTTACCAAATATTTTACAAATGACCCTTTAAGCAATTTAGTATTGTCATACTTGCCAAAATACTTACCACTACTATTAGGCCTGACAATTTTCAAGACTAATTTGAACCAGTTTATTCTTTATTTCAATCAATTTCTTTAAATAGAAAACTTTCGAGATGTATATGTCATTAGGACTTAAACACAATCTTTGTAGATGTGTCCTAATTTCAATATCAGACAATATAATTTCAAGCAACTAAGGCTTCTATCATCTTATAACAATGCAGTCCGTAGGCAAACCTCTTTTCAAGTGTTCCAGAATGAAACTCTTTATGGACAGTAAACAAAATTCAATTGCTCTTTTTTCAAGCAACAAATCATATGTCCACAACTTAAAATTTGAAGCAGTAAAAACTTCAATAATAATGAAGTTATTAATTACAGAAAAGGTGACTGAAAGCCAAGTAATATATATAATTAGCATCATGTGAGTACTGTGTAACTTAACGTACAAGTACACATTTAGAGAGTTACACGCATAATCATATAATCACCTTTGAGCATAATACATGACATGCAGTTGTACACTCCCCACATGATAGCGGTTATGAGAATATATTCAAATTCTTCATGAATTCATCACCTTTGGACATATGAATCACTAGAATCAGCCACTCCTCCACCACACTATCATGTATCCCTCTATGAACTAATGCACAATCACATCCTTTGGGAGTATGACTACGCATTAGATCAGGAGACATCCCAATCATTATACGAGACAGAAATTTCTCAAACCCAATCAAGTGTGCCACTTTAGCGATCACTACTCAATTGAATTATTGAAATTCTCTCATACCAGAGATATAAACTTTACTCCTCACATACACCATATACATGTGATTTTAACTTTAGTGATAGGGGCAGCATATCACCAAAATTACATATCATGCTAATTATATTGCTTTATTCATTAATAAAAACTTTATTTATACATATATATATATATATATATATATATATATATATATCGAATCTAAAAGACAAATTCCAATGAGATCACTGATCACAGTAACACAAGAAACTTCTCATAACAGAGAATAAAACATCTCTTATGTACCCCGATTATATATTACCATAACAACCTAAAAAGAATGATGATCTTAAATATCTCTCACAAATTAATATCAATAGTAATACAGGATACACCAAATCAACAAACTTGATAACTAATCAACTATTGCTCATGAGTTTCATACGACAAAACATGACTCCAAGGCCAAAAACTGATTTATTAGCCAATATTTAAATAAAAAAATTATCATTGTAATCAACCAGTAGCCTATTAATTGAGTCAAACCAGAGAACCAAATATCTAAAAATTCAACAATAGATATTATTGCTCTGCATAAATATTGCCATACTCTCTTACCATAAAAAATATTTAACTCGATAGACATTAACCAGTGACCATATGAGTTTAGGTACAATATGCAATAACTTTACTAACATGCATTACCTACATTCAGCAGATGTGTTAATCAGTACAATCAGTTTGGTCATAGATTCTTAAGACGTACATCATTCAAAAGTTACGAGCATGTCAAGGAGTATACTTGAGCAACAAAAGTTTCATAACCTTTACCGTTTCTCATCAGCTCAAGATATATTCAATTACTATATCATAATAATTGTATCTCATTAAGCCAGCTTCAATTTATAATCAAATTTGATTTTATTGATGGATCACACTTTTATAATAATTATGTGATAATATACCTATAACACAACACTTATATTTCCAAAATCACAAAAAAAAATATAAGAAAAATACGCAAAAATACACTAAAAATACACGTACTTAGGGTTCCGTATGTATTTTCACATCCATAAAATATCAAACATGTAAAAAAAGTTCACCACAAGATAGAGGAGGACCAGACGAATCTAACGCCGCCAGCCACGCGCCGAACGGAGGCTCCACGCACCTACACGCGCCGCTTGAGTTCGCGGTGCGTGGATCTCATGCGCGGTGCGCGTTCGACGCCCAGGCGGCGCGTGACCACGCATGAGGGCGCGTGCGGCATCCTCCAGCGATGCGCCGCCGACCCTCTTGCTCAGCTCGTCTCCCCTAATCCAAATTTGTGATTTAATTTAATTTTTATTGAACAAAAAGTCTCGAAAATCACAAATTATGGGAAGATCCGTACTAATTAGGGCAAAATCAATTGTATTCAAGTTCTAAGGTTATGGAGGCTCTGATACCACATGTTGGACGCAAATTGCGTAACCCCAAGATCTCCATAACCAGAACAAGAACATGCATAATTGAGTAGAAAGATTAATGCACCTATTTTAGGATCCATCAAACATAAAGCGGAAGCAGAAAAATGATTACCCACATATATCAAAGGGGATCCACGCATCAAGACCTTCTCCTCTATTGCCCTCCGTATCACTGGCTCAATGAGGCGGCCCCCCTCACATTTAGCGTTAGGTAAACACCCCTTAGATGATGATACATATGAGAATTAGGGTTAGAGGAGAGACTTGAGCACTATTTATAGAGTTTCCAGCCAGTCCCCCTGATTACGGGCCAGGCTCAACTTGCCCCACACTAATCAGCCCATATTAGACTTATTAAGAAACATTCTATCTCACCTTAGACCAACCCTTTTTTACGGTAACCGTAAAAACAGTAAATTACAATATCAATTAATGTAATCTACATTAGGAAAACTCTTACATGATATTATATAATACACTATAATTTATCTATTTATGCAATGACAATAATTGACGAAGCCATCTAGTTAGATAAATGTCCATTGATTCATTGGAATTTTCCTGTCCAGATGATACCATCCTTGAAGGTTTTAGAGAATGTTCACTTGGTTGAAGAACCTTCGACGATGATTCTTACTGCTACGTACTCCCCGGGGAAGGCATAGAAGTCTAAAGTTACCCCGCTTTAGGAAGTATCTTGGAAGCGTGATGGTTTTGCTTTTGATGAAAAATGGAAGAACAAGTGCCTCAAAAGTCTAAAAAGAAAAAGTTAAGACAACTCAAAAGTGGAAGAGCAGATGGGATAAAAGTCAATAAGAAACTGCAGGAGGGACATGGGTTGATTGTTTTGGTTTTTTTCTTACTTATCCATTTGATTTAAGATTATCATATTTTAAATTTTATCCCGACTACCACACATAACTTAATATTATAATATTATATAATACACTATAATTTATCTATTTATGCAATGACAATAGTTGACGAAGTCATCTAGTTAGATAAATGTCCACTAATTCATTGGAATTTTCCTGTCCAGATGATACCATCCTCGAAGGTTTTAGAGAATGTTCACTTGGCTGAAGAACCTTCGACGATGATTCTTACTGCTACGTACTCCTCGGAGAAGGCATAGAAGTCTAAAGTTACCCCGCTTTAGGAAGTATCATGGAAGCGTGATGGTTTTGCTTTTGATGAAATATGGAAGAACAGGTGCCTCAAAAGTCCAAAAAGAAAAAGTTAAGACAACTCAAAAGTGGAAGAGCAGATGGGACAAAAGTCAATAAGAAACTGCAGGAGGGATGTGGGCTGATTGTTTTGGTTTTTTTTCTTACTTATCCATTTGATTTAGGATTATCATATTTTAAATTTTATCCCGACTACCACACGTAACTTAATAGTATAATATTATATGATACACTATAATTTATCTATTTATGCAATGACAATAATTGGTGAAGTCATCTAGTTAGATAAATGTCCATTGATTCATTGGAATTTTCCTGTCTAGATGATACCATCCTCGAAGGTTTTAGAGAATGTTCACTTGGCTGAAGAACCTTCGACGATGATTCTTATTGCTACATACTCCCCGGGGAAGGCATAGAAGTCTAAAGTTATGCCGCTTTAGGAAGTATCGTGGAAGCGTGATGGTTTTGCTTTTGATGAAAAATGGAAGAACAGGTGCCTCAAAAGTCCAAAAAGAAAAAGTTAAGACAGCTCAAATGTGGAAGAGCAGATGGGACAAAAGTCAATAAGAAACTGCAGGAGGGACGTGGGCTGATTGTTTTGGTTTTTTTCTTACTTATCCTTTTGATTTAGGATTATCATATTTTAAATTTTATCCCGACTACCACACGTAACTTAATAGTATAATTTTATATAATACACTATATATTATCTATTTATGCAATGACAATAATTGATGAAGTCATCTAGTTAGATAAATGTCCATTGATTTATTGGAATTTTCCTGTCTAGATGATATCATCCTCGAAGGTTTTAGAGAATGTTCACTTGGCTGAAGAACCTTTGACAATGATTCTTATTGCTACGTACTCCCCGGAGAAGGCAGAGAAGTCTAAAGTTACCCTGCTTTAGGAAGTATCGTGGAAGCGTGATGGTTTTGCTTTTGATGAAAAATGGAAGAACAGGAGCCTCAAAAGTCCAAAAAGAAAAAGTTAAGACAACTCAAAAGTGGGAGAGCAGATGGAACAAAAGTCAAAATAAAATAAGAAGCGACCAGGTGGAATAGAAGTCAAAATAAATTAGGAATCTGCAGGAGGGACGCGGCTGTTGATTGTTTTGATTTTTTTTAACTTGTGCATCTTTTGTTTAACAAGATTTGCCCACTTTCTTATTATATTTGCGGGAGGCAGAACGGCAAATTCAGAGAAACAGACCGACTTGGTTTTGCGGAAACTATTCTTCCACCTCAAAAATTCATATTTTATCTAAACCATTGATAGATCATTCATATGCACATGACAATCTCCTTTTCGATTCCTTTTAAAAATTCAAATGAATTTGCTCCCGAACATCTTCTTTTTAATCCAATTCTTTTAGAAAGTTCAAAGAAATTTCTTGTCCATATCCTGTCTTTAGTTGGTTCCTTAGAAAAGTTTTGAGAAATGTCTTTCACAATATCTTTCCTTTAGTCTAGTTGAAAGCTACAAAAAGTTCTATTGAAAAATTGAAGGATATTTCCTATCCAACATCGCTTCTTTAGTCAAGTCATCTTGATAAGATTAAATATATTCCTCGCACTTGAACTCATAGGTTCACTTTTGACCAATCTTTGTCCTGCGAACGGTGGAGGGAGTGATATTGTACATAAATTATTGATGTTTGGATGACAATAGTTGATCAAGTTGAGTAATTGGATAGTCCCGGCCGTTAAATATGGATTCGTTGGGATTTTCCTATTTCGATGACACCATCCTCAAAGATTCATTTGAATATTAACGAAGAAGGTTATCACCCATCCAAGGAAGATCACATTGTCCCAAAGTCAAAAAAGGAAAAGAAGCTGCAGGGGAGACCTAGACGTCGGTTATTATTATGTTTTCTTTTTTTTTTCTCCGAACTTGTCTTGATTCCCTCATTTCGCTATTATAAAGTTGCTCTTGAGAGAATAAAAATTGCACAGGAACACGCCTGGCATATTCACGTTTCATAGACATACATATAAGTCTCCTTTCAAGTACGCTTGAGAAGCATGAAAATATTTCCTCCCCAACATTCTTCCTTCCATTGATTCCTCTTATAAAGCTTAAAGAAGTTCTTTTTGCTTGAACTCATTTCTTATATTGATAAGTTCGTGTGCAACTACTTAGTGTCCTGTACACAACAAGCAAAGAGCAAGAATGCATCCTTAATGGAACATGATTAGAACGCACGACTCACGACCGACTAAGACCATAAAGACTGAAAAGAGTAAAGGACTTATCGTTAAAAAATACGAAAGGAGCAAAAGGAAATCTACAGCTAAACGTGGGCCCACGAATGTCTTTACTTTAATAAATAAGTTTAATCAGTTTCGATTCTTTAGTAAGAATGTTTGAATCTTGCATGTACGACGGTCCTGACTTTGATGAAAAGTAGAAAGCATCCCGCCAACTCAATTTCTTTTTTTTGTTGGTCGGTCCTAACTCAATCTCATGCTTTTATTATTTATTTATCATTATTATTTTTTATTTGTACTCGTCCTCCTTCCTTTAAACAAGAGTTGCCCCATTTCCTTATTATATGCTTATGTGTAAAATATGAAGTCCAAAATGCATACTAATTAGACTTGCTGGAAACTATTCTCTAAACCTGATAAATTTATTTCAATTTCATGGGAACAATTGAAGAACCACCATATGCATATAAATATCTCCTTTCTACTACTCCTGGGAAACTCAACTAAATTTCCTTTCCATCATCCTCCATTTACATCAATCCTCTTAAAAAGCTCAAAGAAGTTCATTATACTTGAACTCATTGCTTTTATTGATAAGTTCACTTGCAACTACTGCTTGTCCTGAGAACAAAAGAGAGCCTAAGTATGCATCCTAATGTGTATAGGGCTGCAAAGTCAGGAGACTTTCAGTCCCTGATCACAGCAATTTCGGAAAACGGAGAGGATCTTTTTCACCAAACAACGCCAAAGGAGAACAACATTCTTCATGTTGCAGTTCAGTACGAGCAAGTAAATTTCATCGAAAATCTTCTTCAACATCCATTGGGATCGCCTCTTCTTTGGCAGGGTAACTCCAAAGAAGATACTCCACTACATATTGCTGCTACCATGGGAAGCTTGAAATCTGTTCGAGTCCTTATTAATATGGTGAAACTGCATTGCATTGTTGAAAATGGACAAGTTGATGCATGTAGAGAACTACTTAGAAAGCCAAATTTGCATAAGGATACTGCACTGCACTATGCAGTAAGAGGAGGCCATGAATTAGTGGTGAAGTTACTGATTGAAGAGGATCCTCAATTGTGTGGTGTTACTAATGCTGCTGATGAGTCCCCGCTTTATCTTGCAACAGATAGAGGGCATTTGTATATCATGGAGCTGATTTTACGTGCTTCCGCGTTGCCATCCTCTCATAATGGCCCTAAGGGATTGACAGCTTTGCATGTTGCCATCCATCGCCCACTGGCAGGTAAGTATCACAGGTTTTTTCCACCGAAACAAATTTTAACGAAAGTTCTCTCTCTCGTGCAACGCTTCATTTAGGTGAGACGTGATGATATTAGCAGTGATGGCCACAAACGCTATTTATTTATTTCTTGATTGCTACTTTTATTTTGGTGAAAGGCCATACATTTTCCCAAGGACATGGCTCTTGAGCAATTATATATGGAGGTTATATTTTGAATAATTTTAACTTGTTATTCTCGTTGCGTTTTACTTTATTGTTTTATTCACTGACTATTTTTTGTGGTCGGATATTCATTGACTATTAATTAAGTTTAAACTGGTTTGTCTTCTCTTAGCATACGGGCCAAGGAAAAAAGAGGAGTTTTTGAAAGGATTCAACTACATTCTGGATTACGTATCCATTCAGGAAAATCATTATCTTTTAAGAAAGTACTTTGCACGCGCACTTAATTTCTTTCTAAGTGTTTTTCTAGATCTTGTACTCTTACTTGACTCCTTCGGTGGCAGCGGCAGCAGCCACCATCACTACCGTAGCACCACTGCCTCTTCCCTCTCCTCTCTTCTCCGGTTCGGTTGTTTGACCTTTTTTTTTTTTTAAATTATCCTTTCTTGTGTCCTTCTTTGTGGTTATGATTAATTGCTTTTCATTTTACAATAAATGGCATGGCATGCAATATATACACAACATGCACACACACACACACGCACACATATTAATACTACGAAAAACTCCAAATTGATACATTTGTGACAAATCTATCTAAAACTAGTTTTTTGACTCCAAACTAGTACATCTATTATAAATTAATTAGTTATATAATATGTGACAGTGGATAGGTGTACCACTTTGGGTTTTACCCTCCGTTTGTCATTTACATATTAGTTTGCATATTCTTTTGTGAAATTAAATCAATTTAATAGAAACTAACAGGGGATAAAATGGTTACGGATATATCATTATGTGGGTTTTTTGTAGTAAAAAAATTAATTTGGAATAAATTTGTCACAAGTGTATCAATTTAGAATTTTTATCATCAAAAATTAATTTAGTATGAATTTGTTACATGTGAGTCAGTTTGGATTTTTTGTGATGTTAACCCTTTATATTTCTGAAAGATCAAGGTATGTATGCAATTTTTTTTTTTCTTGAAGGCAAATCATGATGACTTGAAAAAATGGGAGGGCAACGATTTTACCATTGAAAATGCACAAGGCGCTAAGTCCTAATTCGATATTGAAATTTCTATAAAATTGAGTTGGGCACAATTGTTCTGCAAAATGATTGGCATCGAGAAAAAAATGGAAAAGTACCCAAAATTCATAAACCTATTGTATTGGTACAAATTCAATCCTAAACTTTTCAATTGAACCAATTTAGTTCTAAACCTTTTAATATTTGTACCAATTGAGTTCCTCCGGCTAATTTTGGCCGGCCAGACCTGACATGGACATCGGTCGGTGGCCGGACGCTAACATGGTAATTTTTAAGATTTTTTATTATTTTTTTGATTTTCTTTTCTTTTTCCTTTACTTTGCCACCACCGGGCAAAGGCTTCGCGGCCCTTGCTCGGCCTACCCTGGGCGGGGCGAGGTGGCTTCAACTAGATCCGGGCCGGCCGCCTCGCCCAGCCTTACCATAGCCGAAGGCGGCCTCGCTCGTGGCTGGCGAGGCCATGGCAGCCATCGCCTCAACGGCCACTAGGCAAGGGATGCGAAGCCCTTGCCCGCCGGTGACGAGGGTCACGGCCCTCGCCCGGCCTCTCCTAGGCCATCGGCGAGGCGGTTTCGCCTAGATTTGGGCGAGGTTGGCCTCGCCTGTGCCTTGCCGTGGGCGAGGCGGCCTCGCCTAAGGCTTGCTATGGGCGGAGGTGGCCTCGCCCGCACCGGCAAGGCTATGGCGGCCATCGCCGGGCGGAGGTGAGGGCTGCGAAGCCCTCACCAGCCACTAGAGAGGGTCGCGGCCCTCGGCCCTTGCATCCACCCCGGCGATGGCTTCCATGGCTTCGCCAGCCACCGGCGAGCCCCTTCACCCATGGCAAGGCCCTCCGGTGAGGTCAACCTCGCCTAGATCTGAGCGAAGTCGCCTCGCCGGTGGCCTGAGAGAGGCCGGGCAAGGGCCGCGACCCTTGCTGATGGTAGGCGAGGGCTTCGTGGCCCTTGCCTAGTGTCGGCGAGCCTCACTGGAGGCTCACCGGCCACCGTCAGAAAAGAAAAGGAAAAAGAAAAAAATAATAAAAAAATCTTTAAAATTGTCACTTCAGCGTCTGACCACTAGTTGACGTCCACGTCAGTGCCAGATAGCCAAAATTGGCCGGATGGACTAAATTTGTACCAATATTAAAAGGTTTAGGACTAAATTGGTCCATTTGAAAAGTTTAGGACTAAATTGGTACAATGCAATAGATTTATGACTTTTTTGGTACTTTTCCCGAGAAAAAAACATTGGTCTTTTAGGGTGCGTTTGGTAACGTTTCTGTTAAAAAATTGTTCCAGGAAATAGAAATAGAAAAAACTATTTCTGTTCCGGTGAATAATTTTTTACCAAAAGAACACGTTTGGTAAACTTGTTCCTAGAATAAAAAAAGAATAGAAACATATTTGGTAAATTTGTGTTCTTTTTAGTTTCTTTTAATTTTTTAATTATTTTATTTTTCCTTTTTTTCTTTCTTTTTTTCTTTTTCTTTTTTCTTCCTTTTTGGCCAATCGCCGGCCTCGGCCATGGCCGCGACGGCCGACGACGGCCAGTGGCCTCGCCTTGGTTGGGCGAGCTTGGGCTCCCCAGATCCGGCGAGGCTGAGCCTCGCCAGCCAATGCGAGGTCGGCCTCGCCCAGATCCGGCCGCTTGGCAGTGGCCCTCGCCGGTGGTTGGGCGAGGTCGGCCTCGTTAGTGGTTGGCGAAACTCAGGCGAGGTCGCCGGCCCTCGATAGCTAGTCGCGATCATGGCCTAGGCCGGCGACCGGCCAAAGAAAAGAAAAAGAAAAGAAAAAGAAGAAAAAAAATAGGAGAATTGTTTCTCGGAAGTATTCCTAAAACAAGAAATAATTTTTTTTTGTTTCTTGATTCTGTTCCATATTTGTTCCCGAGAACAAAAAAATAGATTTGGAATAAAAACGCAAATAAACGTGTTTCTTCTTTTTTTTTCCCCGGAACAAAAAAAGATGTGTGTTCATAAACAGAGAAAAGAAACACAAATAAACACCCCCTTATTTAACCCTCGACGGAGCATATGACCTCCTGAAAAAAAGAAAAGCTTCTTGTCGATCAACTTTACCAACTAATGAAGTATAATCAGTTCTATCATGAATTAGTTAATGATTATGAATAAATGAACTAATAAAAAAAACGAGTTCTTTTTTTTTTATTGCGCCCGTTTTGTTAACAATTTCACTTATCAAAAAGAAAACCTTTACAGATTTCTGTATTATACTAGATTGAAGGTGGTCAGATTCTACGTGCATTAACACGGGATAACTAGAGAAACTTCGTAATAACCATGACATATTCGTTTCTAGTAAGGAGAAAAAGGGGAAAACTTCATGGGAGACAATGCAATTCTAGTATCTATGTCAAGATGCTAAAAACAGTCTGAATCATGACATATTCATATTGTATTTGCAAAGGCTGGCAGAAAATCCTGAATAGCAGACCGGAATTGATCAGAGAAAGAGATGAAATGGGTTGGACTCCTCTTCATTATGTTGCTTCCAAGGGCAAATTCAAAGCGGTTCAACAACTCCTACAGCACGATATTTCTGTGGCATATGACTTAGACAAAGAGGGACAATCGGCTCTTCACATTGCAGCATTTTTAGGCTACTCTCTTGTCATTGATGAGATTGTTAAATTTTGTCCTAGTGCTTGGGACATCATAAACATCAAAGGGCAAACAGCTCTTCACGTAGCTGTAATGGGTGGAGAAGCAGATGTAGTCAAGGACATACTCCGGAAACCGAACTTGGAGTGTCTTATCATGGAACAAGATATTGACAGAAACACGGCTTTGCATTTGGCTGCACTTCATAAAGACTACACCATCATAGATATACTTGCACGAGACAAGAGGGTAGACCGTTTCATCACAAACAAGGATCATATGACTGCCTTTGACATTTTTTTGGCTCATAATGAGGTATGCTTTCCTTCTTGAACCCTATAGAGCTCGATTTGTTCACTTGTAGAGTAATTTCTTCAGTATCGTTTAGAACCGGTGGCTCAGGTGATAGTCGGTGCAAACAAACAGCCCAATTGGAATTTTTTTGTGTCAACTTTGTTTTGCTTAGTCTATTGTTTGAGCAGATAGTAGCATAGATAGTAAGCGTGACGCATTTGAAAAGGGGCTTGGAGTGAAGTGATGTCATATCGAACCATAAATAAGAAATTTGGGCAGCATTGAATTTTGTGGTTAAGCCACTTACAAACAAAGCTTCATTCCCTCCCGCTTCACTTGACATTAATCGATACACTATTACATCAATTAGGCAAAAATTAAAAGGCTTTTTTGTCCATCTATCCTATCATGAATGTTCCTACAACAAAATATCGACATCAATTCCCATAGCTTGCAATTTGAATGTAATTTGGTCCAATAGCCAATAAATCTATATTCATGATTTAAAGTATTTATGGTTCTTTCATATATCCACTTATTATAAACTAAATGTGGAGGGATATAATTACTTTCTTTCAAACAACCATTTAATCTATAAATTGGATAAGTCCACACAAACGATTTAGTGACAAAGTAAAGTATAAATATTTTAGACTATTGAAAAAAATTGGTTAAACCGAATTAATGAGTATTGCAAGATTAACAAAAAGCAGTAGCTAAAGAAGTTGTCTTCAATTTTTCAGTTTTGATCTATAACATGGTGATGAATTTGCATCATCATATAGAAATTATGTCTTACAAGATAATTATCTTGCCAGTAGTTATTACTGTAAAAAATTAAAATTGAAGTCCTCATAATTTAATTTATACTTATAGTCTGAAATCATCTAACTCATTCGCACATGTAAAAGCCCTATTTAAAATCTCATTGCATAAAAGAAGCCGAATAATGAATTAATAGCCAACAGTTAACTGCACACTATAAAAAGAATAGTTTAAAACAAATACATGTCTGAATTTTTTTATTAATTTTTTTTGTCTATCTTAGTTTAACTTTTCACTCATTTTCAGACTTTTGTTCTATTTCTTTGTAAAGTGTGAGAGTCGAACCCCATATTTGAAACTAAATGTCCTTACCCCTTACTCATATGAGAAGGTGGAAAATCAAACTCCCCACCTCTCTCTTACCATGTGGGAAGAGTGGACCCCAGTAACAAAGAATTCAATAAAGTAATATTCAATATTAGTTAATTATGTTGTTTGGTTGATAAATGTATATTGTTTGTGTACAATATAATGTATGAAGTTGGTAAATATGGATTCTATAATCATATTATCTCATCAAATAAAAAACTTTCATTGAGCATAAATTTCAAATGTGTGCGACAATCGGGTCATCAAAGAGTTCACAAATAATTGTCATCTTATTTATCTTGAAAACAATGCAAAACATTAGGGTTGACATCCTCCAAAGTTAAGGGAAAAGCTAGAGGGAGGAAAAAATGTACAAAAGAAAAATGGAGAATAAATATGTGCTGTCTAATGACCCCCGTGTACTAGGGTGTCAGCCATACAGCGGTGACTTTAAATGTTAGATTAGATGTAGCTTTAGAGGATCTCAATTTAAAAAGTTTATCTGCACCTTCTGACTTTGAAACAACTATTCTGTCACATTCACATGAAAATATCAGAGTATTTTAACAATAATTAGCTATAATCCTTCTGTTTTTTCTTTTTTTCTGCCCCCATTCAAACAATTCTTGAGATAAAAGAGAGAACCTACACTCTGCCTCATAATATTTTATGACTCGCCGGGAGTTCTGTTGTTTATAGATGAAATTTGAGTACGTAAAGGTATTTCGCCGGAAGAGTTCACCCTTTAATTAATACATTTTGTAAATTTTGTAGGTCGGCTACAGTGCTGCCAAAGTTAAATATCTATTAAAAGAATCTCGCGGAATGTCGGACTTCCAAGGTGGGGTTATTAGAAAAATAAAGAAGATGTCGGACAAGCAATTTGTTGAGGGTCAACCAGGTGCATCTATAATCATCGGAAGTAATATCGCCAACCGCGAAAATTCCGATTCATCAATAAGAAACTTGATCAACCTTCAACAATTAATAGCAACGCTCATAGCCACGGTGACCTTTGCTGCAACCTTCACCATGCCCGGAGGATATAACAACGATGGACCCAACCGAGGGATGGCGATTCTTGCTGACAGGGCAGCTTTCAAAGCCTTTGTGGTATTAAACATTATAGCGTTCAGTTTCTCAGTCGTAGCATTATTCATACAATTTGATCCTTTTTTACCGGGCCCTAGCCACGGGGTGAGATACACCGACCTCGTGGGACTTTGCATTTTCACTGCGATATGGGCAATGGTGCTAGCCTTTGCTTGTGGTACGTATGTGGTATTGACCGGAACCATCGGGCTTGGAATCTTTCCTTTTATCATTGGCGGATGTATCGTGATTATTTACATTATCGGTTCTTCACTTGACCGTATAATTTTTTTTTATCAGCCACCTCGCTTTTCGGGAAGATATGTCCGAAACTTATTGTTTAATTATAAAATACTCCAGGGAAGCTGGTAATAAATTGAGTCGGTTCTACAGTCCCATGTCTTTGTGCCCAGGAAATTTTCTTCTGGCCATGTCAGTTCGAGCACTTTTATGTCAGCCGTCTGATTTAAACCCTATCAAAGATGTCTGGAGAGCAGCAAAGGCCAACAAGTTGAGGCTTTTCGTGTATGTGAAGGATATACAACTCGACGGCTTCTCAGTTGACCAAATGAAAGCCAAGAGGGTTAGCAGCTGCTGAGCGATTGCGGTTGAACTGCCAAATTGGTATTGTCTAATGTTTGTTGATAGATGTTTGGTTGCAAGGGTATCGGATTTTGCAGAATTTCAATTAAAAAAAAAAAATGATTTTCGTGGCATATATTGAGTTTTATTTGTCTTTACCGTCGATTACGATTGCTATAATTTCTATGAATTCCTTGAACATTCTTCAACGGTGGTAGATTGGCCAAATCAAGTTACTGGTTAGCAAATTTCCAGTATATTGTAATGAATTTACTAACACCAAGTTGATATGTAAGTTACAAACTTCTTTTAAATTTTACAGGTGGACAAGATAGAGATTAATAAATTATCGACATCGTAAGGAAGTTAACAACTTTTAAATTTATGAGCAGATCGAGTAATAGGTTAATAAGTTCCTGACATGGTAATGAAGACATCAATGTCAAATGAATTAAGTTACCAACCCATTTAATTTTTATAAGTGAGCGCAGTTAAAAGTTAGTAAGATAGCACTATTGTAATGCATTTACCAACGCCAAATTTCTTCTTTAAGTTTTACAAGTCGGCTCAGATAAAGGTTAGTATACAGCTGAAGGCTTGCCGAAAAATGTGATATTTACTACCATATATTTTTAAGTTGCCGTTAAATTGGGACTTGGCTTTGACTTCTATGCACTGCTTTTTAATGGCATGGTTGAGTGTATCACGCTCAATAAAGCAATCTATACTACTCTTCGCTACGAAAATTGAAACTATCTTCGATATGCTTAATCAATCGGATAAGTAAAACAAAGTTGAAGCATGCATCCAAATGGATTGCTTGTTTGCAACTGAAATGAGTATCACCTGGGCCAGTTTCAAGCAAATCGGGCTCTGTGTTTAGAACGAACATACCTCCTTATGAGCCCAAAGAATGTTAAGGGTGATAAAACGATCCTTATTTATGGCCAAACGATCCACTGTCTTGTCATGTGCAAGTATTTATATGACATCGTATTCTTTATGAAGTGTAGCCAAACGCAAGGCCGTATTTCCATCTGTGTCTGGTTCGTTGGTAAGATCATCCAGGTTTGTCGTCCCTAGTATGTAGTTAATTACATTTGTCGGTCCACTAATAATAGCTGCACGAGGAGCGTTTTACCATATGGTGTTAATTATGTCCCAAGCATCAGGATGAGATATAACAAGCACGTCAATGACATTGACCTTGCGTTCAAATGCTGCAATGCAAGGAACCTAGCCCCCTCTTTTTCTCAGTCGTGTGCCACAAAAGGATTGTGCTGAAGGTGTAGTTGAACTACTTCGGCTTTGCCCATACAAGCGGCATAATGAAGAGGAGTGCACCCAATATTATTTCCTTCTAATCACTTTTGGTCTCTTCTCCTTGACTTTCCACCAACCTTTGCTAATTGAATAGGAATATGTCATGATTTAGAATGTTTACAGCATCTTGACTTTGAAATAGAACAGGCATTGCGTCCCATTTGTTCTACCTTTTCCTCTGCACTAGGAAGGAAAATACGATCTCATTTTGAAGCTTCTCTGGTGATCGTGGTTGACACAGGTAGAACCCAACTACCTTCAATCTAGCATAATGCAGAAATTAGTAAAGTTTTTCCTTTTGACTAGTGAGATATTTGGGGCCCTTGCGAGAAGATGACAATGAGAAAGCACCTAAAATCGACTTTGGGTTACGAGAAAGTCTTCGATTTGCTAGTGATTAATAATGGCAAAGACTTCAAGTGCAAGAAATTGCTTGGAGTTTTTCAAGAAGGCTGGATTGAAGGAATGCTGCAGAGGGAAGTTTTGTGAGCTTTAAAAAAAAAAAATTCCTTGAGAGTAAAAAGGGGATGTTGGGTAGAAATTCTCATTGAGCTATCCAAGAGGCCTTGATTAAGAGAGAATTTGAAGGAAGAAATTTCTTTAAACTTTTCAAGATGTCTGAATTAAAGAGAGAATATTGGGAAAGAAATTTTTTAAAACGAAAATGAGAATGTTAGGAAGGAAATTACGTTTGAATTTACCAAGAGGACTGCATTAAGAGGGTAATGTTAGGGAGGAAATTTCTTTGAGCTTTTTGGGAGAACTAAATATGAGCTTGTAGGTATCATAACTATCAGATGAGAGATGGTTGATGCTTCATTAACTCTGGGGAGGCTTTCAATGGACCCAATTAAAACAACATTTTAAACTTCATCTATTGTGAAAATCCTGCTGGTGCTCTAGAGAGCGCCCAATGCTCAGCTATCCTTAGGTTTGTTTTTAGGAGAAAGTGTTAAGAAAACTCCAAATAAGTTTTGAAGTTGACAAAACTTTCTAATTCTTATTCTTATTTGGAAGAACAGTATACTTCTGAAGTTATATCTCAGACTCTTACCAAAGTCTATTCATTCCAGAAATCTTTCTCACTTTGACATCCACACTGAAATCGTGTCTAGAACGAAGATGAAATCAAACTTAGATTTATTGATCTTGCGACAAGGATTCATAATGAACACATTAGAAATTTATTCTTCAATATTTGGCTCTTTGGCAAAGAATCTCACTTACCTTTTTCTAAATACATTGATGGAATCAATCACAAATTGATGAAATCAATCTTGAAGACAAGTTCCTTTTTAGGAAGCATCTACTTATGGAAACCTAAATTTTGATTATATGGGCGACCAGAATTAACGGATTTTTATCTCAATCTTCAAATGGTTATAGAATTTCCTTAATTGATTTTGTCCAACATATTGATTGAAAGAAAATCCTCTTGAAAATGTCAATGGCTAGTGAGGCATGAAGGAGTATTAAGGAGATCATTCAGTTTATTTGAGGAAGATGCGTGAAAATTGAAATTTCAAAGTCTTTCCAACTATTTGTTCTTCATCGGCGGTCCTTACAAATTGTATTTAAGAGAGAAAAACACAATAAGAGTGACTTATGAGAGAAAAAGAATCTTCCACTAAGTGTTTGCACTTAAAAATTGTGCTTCTTTGTTGATGCTATAGTGAATTCCAGCCGGAAGGCTATCAACATGGAAAAGTGGACGCAAGCTTAATGTAAGCCAAACCACTATAAATTTCGTGTATAATCTTCTCTTCCCTTAACTCTTTTTATTTAAGTATGTTGCATTCTTTTAAGTATCGCAAAAATTAGTTTCATCTCTTATATGATTATGAACATTCATTAGAAGTCTGATGACTTGCTTATCAAACTCTGTTTGGTTCTCGGACTTTGTTCGAAATTTTTAATTTATCAAAAATTCTTTTAAACACCTATTCATCCCCTCAAGGTATTTGTACTAGTATTATCAATTGGTATAAGAGCCTTGTGCTCATCTGTTGAAGTGTTTTTACTTTTGAGTTAAAGATCTTATATGGCTAGTTGTTTAGCACTAGGACTCGTAGAGGGACAAAGCAACACTAAGCCACCTTATTTTGATGGAAAAGAATATAGTATATGGAAGAATAAAATAAGGGATTCCTGAGATCCAGAGATCTCTCGAATGGGAGGTTGTAGAAAGGAAAAATCGGTCTTTATAGGAAATGGCCAAAACTCTAAAAAAAGTGGAAGTAGAGTCTCTTTTCTTTTTTGGGCAGAAGCAGTTTCCATTGCTTGTTATGTAATTAACAGAGTATTTTTAAAGTTCATCCTAGATAAAATTCCATACGAAGTTTACAAAGGGAAAAAACCAAATATTTCTTATTTTCATATGTTTGGTTGCAAGTGCTTCATTTTGAAAAATGGAAATGATTGGCCCGACAAATTTGAAGAAAGATCGAATGAAGGAATATTTCTTGGCTATTCTACTTCAAGCAAAGCTCACAGGGTCTTCAACAAAAATACACAAACTGTCGAATAATCAATGAATGTTAGGTTTCAAAAAGCTATCTATAACCAATAAGACCAAACTCAACTCGAAGAGTTTGAGCTAGTTTCAGACTTAATGAAGTCTGAATCCCCTAAGCAAACTCAACCTTTTGGCAATCAAAGTCAAGCTAAAGAAAGTCAGAAGATTCAAAGGAAATAGAGGTTTAACAAGCCCTTTATAGATAATGACAGATTCAATAATAACTGGAAGCATGAATCAAGCCATCTTAAAGATCTCATTAATGGCAATATAGAAGAAGGGATTCGTGCTGGATCCAAAGTAAAATGAGACTCAAGTGCTTTAGCTCCTATTTTTTAGATAAAACCAAAGGGAGTAGAAGAAGCCTTAATTGATGAAAGCTGGATAGAAGCAATGCAAGAAGAACTTAAACAATTCAAAATCAATGATGTCTGGGAGTTAGATCCAAAATCAAAAGGAAAATCTGTGATTGGAACAAAGTGGGTGTTTAGAAACAAGATGGATGAAAATGGTAAGGTGACCAGAAACAAAGCAACGCTTGTTGCAAAAGGTTATACGCAAGAGAAAGGAATAAACTACGATAAGACATATGCACCTGTAGCCAGATTATAAGCTATAAGATTATTACTTGCATATACAAGTTTCCATAATTTCAAGTTATTCCAGATGGATGTTAAGAGTGCATTCTTAAATGGTTTCATCTAAGAAGAAATCTATGTGGAACAATCACCAGGATTCAAGATCCTAGAAAATCAGACTTTGTCTAGAGACTGAAGAAAGCTTTGTACAGTTTGAAACAGGCACCTTGAGCTTGGTATGAGAGACTAAGTAAGTTTCTTGTAAGTAATGTGGTTTCAAAAAAGAATTGATTAACACAACTCTAATTATCAAAAGGGAAGAAAAAGACTTTATATTTGGTCAAATATATATAGATGATATAATTTTTGGATCTTCTAATAAAGTCTGTGCAAAAAAAATTTAAAGTTTATGCAGGAAGAATTCAAAATGAGCATGATTGCTAAGTTAACATTCTTTCTAGGTTTACAAGTTAGACAATCAAAGGAATAAATCTTTATTTATCTAGAGAAATATGCTAGAGATGTTACCAAGAAATTTGGGATGAAAAATTATAGAAAAACTTAGACTTCTATGTTAAGTTCTTCCAAACTTGACAATGATGAATATGGAAAGACAATGGACCAAAAGTCATATGGAAGCATGATCGGTGCTCTTCTCTATCTTACTGCTTCTCGACTTGATATTTTATTCAGTATGTGTATGTGTGCTAGATTCCGAGCTGATCCTAGAGAATCTCATCTTAGTGCTGTCAAACTAATTATTAATTATATTGCAAAAATTTCAGAGTTAGGTTTGTGGTATCCAAAATAAGGAGACTTTACCTTATTTGGATACTCAAATGCTGATCTAGCTAGTTGTAAAGTTGACAGAAAAAGTACATCTGGTATGTACCAACTCTTAAGACAAATGTTAGTGTCTTGGTTCTCTAAAAAGCATAACAATGTGGCACTCTCAACAGCAGAAGTAGAATATATTACTCTTGGAAGTTGCTATTCACAAATTCTTTGCATCAGGCAATAACTAAAGGACTTTAGAATAGAAGAGCCTTGCACTAAAATTAGATGTGACAACCTCACCAAAAATATTCTCCATTCAAGAGCAAAAATGCGCTCAACCTCACCAAAAATCCCATTCTCCATTCAAGAGCAAAATATATTGAAATACATCATCACTTCATAAGAGACCATGTACAAAATAGTGAAATCAATGTTCAATGTTCAATTCATCGATTCAAAGAATCAACTCCCTCCGAGGCCACCCAGTGAAGCCCCGCCTAGGTCCGGTTCAACTCCTCCGCTCACTCCCGACCCTAACCAGCCCCGGATCTACCCTCCTTCACCCCCAACCAGCAGCAAACAGAGAAGAAGAAAATGGGTATGGCAGCCCCTTCGTGGGCCGTTTTGGCCGCCTTCCCGAGCCCGGATGCTCAGCCCGCTTTGAGGAAAGTTGATCCTCGCGTCGTCCTCGTCGTTTTGGTCCGCTCGGCTTGCTAATCCGGTGAGTTTAGCTCACTAAACCTCGCTTAGAGGGTTAATTATGCTTAGGGAGGTTTAGTTTATGTCAAGTATTATTAGGTTGTTAGTTTAGGTTAATTAAGAGTAGATTTGATTAAGATGGTGGTTTAATTTAAAGTGTGCTTAATTAATGGTAAGTAGGTTTATTTGAAATAAGCCTTGATTTGACATAAATGAATTTACTTTTGATTTATTTAAATGTCTCCAAATTATTAAATAATTTAATAATATATTTTATTCGAAATTAATAAAATATTATTATTTAATTATTTTCGGAATAAATTTAATTATTTATTAAATTCCGAAATTTTGTCAAGACCTAAATTCTCGGGAATTTCGTACCGGAATCGCTGCTGTGTAGTCGAGATTTTGAAATTGATGATTGAATATTATTAATCAAGTGTGGATTGTGAAATATAGGGATATTATTATTTAATTAATTTTCGAAATAAATTTAATTATTAAATGAATTCAAAATTAAGTTGGGACCCTAAATTCTCATAATTTTGTGCTGATTTTTCATCAAACCCCCTTTGTTCTTTTAGAAATAGAGAAATGATCATTCGAGTTCATTCGAGGTGAAAAGTTGAATATTACCCTTGCATTTGGTTAAGGTCTATGCAAAAGCAAACTCGTCAATTCAACCTTCTGAAAGAGACATCCTTCTGGAAACCCTTATAGACTTAGGTAGTTATCTTTCAAATTTTAGCGCGTAAGTTTCTTTCCTTCTTGAACATGTATGATTATATTCAAATTATTACTTATCTTTTATATTTTTTGAAATTGCTATATTACTGCTGATTTTTCGAAATTAATATTTTATAAATTATTTACCGTAACTTTTTTGAAAATTTTCAAAAAGGAAGTTTTTTTTTTCCTTTTGTGCCTATTCGGTTGCCCTAATTCGTATTCTTCAAATAAGTCTTTAGTTTAATTTTCCTGATCACAGAGACTTTGCAAACCCTAACATCTCTCAAACCTTTGCTTCTCTTGATTGGTCCTCACTTTCTTTGTGAATCTCTCTCTCTCAATCACTCACAAACATATCGTCAAAATCCTTCAAGTCCATTTCGATGTTTTCTTAGAGGAGGTCCTCTTGTATTGTTAGTCATGGACCTTGGTTTATGCTTGATGTGCAAACGCACTTTGATCTTACTAGAGATGAATCACCACAAAGCACAAATCAACCATCAGTGGAGGAAGATGTTACTCAAGATGCAACTCCTTTTTCGGTAAGAAAGTCCGAAGTACTTCTTAAACACTATGAGTTTCTGAAAAAGGAAGGAAGTCCCATGTATTTTATAACTTCGTTTCTGAAAGAAAATGGCTATGGGAACGAAACTTTATTCTTGAGAACCATGGAAAAGTTATGACTGGTAAAGGCTAGAAGAGCAGAAGTGGACTTTACCATTTTCTTACCAATCCTTGCTTTGGTACGAAGGGTCAAATTGAAGGAAAAAAGGAAGATGATGATGAGAGGGTGTTCAAGAATTTCCAACCCAAAATGGGTGTTGCCGTAGAAATCACTTGAACAAAAGGAAAGCTGTTTCGATCGAAGGAACATAAGAAGGTCTTTGTGCATATACTAAATTGAGGGGTCATCAACCCTCGAATGGTAGACTTTGATTTTTGGATTCCATCGAGCTATATTTGCAAGAGAAAATTGTCAAGCTTCAAATGGAAAGGTTCTATATGGAGTTATCTTATGCTTATACTGAATTGACTACTTATTTCTATTCAAATTTGTTAGTTTTGTATCTCACTCATATTCAATTTACTGTGAGTGAAAAAGTTTTTGATGTTGATATTGATTTGTTAGCTGATATTTTGAGAGTGAACCGAAGTGGATTTTTGCCCATAAATGTCTCAAATGAAGAGGTCATCAAGTTTCTGGTGAAGGATAAAATTCCTAGAGGAAGGATTACTTATTCTAGAACGTCTACCTCTAACATTTTACTCCACAAGATTGTCATTAACTACATTAGACCCAAAGCTGCCTCCAAGACTGATGTTTCAAGATTTGAAGCAAAAATGATGTGGGTTATCTACAATGGAGTTGCTTTCACTTCCTCATACCATTCTACTACACATGTACAAAATTGTGATGAAGGAGAAAGGTCAGCTTCCTTATTTAGCTTTGGTGACCAGATTTTTCCATCACTTTGAGATTCAACCGCCCTCTAGTTTTTGCTCCATAACCATTCTTTCCATACAAATTGAACTCAAAATGATCTCAAAAATGAGATTAAAGGACTTCTCTAAAGCTTTGAAACTTATGAAGAAAGAATCTACTAGCAAAGCTAAAATAGGATCTGGGGTCGAGAAGAAGCGCAAAGGGAAGAGTGTTGTCTCATGAACTCCAAAATAAAAAAGACATGTTCGTCTTCTACAAGATGAAGAAGAGAAAGATGATGAAAACGAGACTATCTCTGATATTGTGGCAAATATCACCATGAGAGATCATGTTGGAGGTATAGTTAATTCTGAAGAAGAATAAGAAGATGAGAGCAAGAAAGATCTAGAAGTGGAAAGTGAAAGAGAGGAAATTAGAGAAAAAGAGAGTAAGGAGAATGACCCAGATGAAGAAGGAATGTTGGAAGGAGAAGAAGTTCTTCCTCAAACTGAAGCCACTTAGATAGGGGGAGTAGGTGAGAAAACTCTTCTTCATGATCAAATTGCAAAACCAGCTATAAGTGATGGTGTAAGTTGATCTTCTCCAGATGCAAAGGGCATTTATGCATCTCATTTCTCTAAAGAATCTCTTGGGGATCAGGCCAAAGAGACGAATGTTCAAGGGCAGCAACATACCTCTAATGTTTAGGTCGATGGTCCTTTACTTTTGGATACTCCATTGGTACATTTTGCTGAAGCTAGTGCCTAAACCGAACTAGACTCAAACTATCCTCGAATAGTGAAACTCCTTTTGGAGATTAAGGCACAGTAATATGGGATGGAGGTTGAAATCCAAAAGTTGCATGTTGCTCTTGGTACTACCTCAGAATCTCTCACTGGAAAGGTACAATTTCTTGATAACAAAGTTCAAAACATGAATCAGCAGGCCACTCAAAATTTGGTGAAGGTTGAGATTGTCTTCCCTTAGTGCTTGACTAAGCTTAAGGAGACCATGCAGACTTCAGAGGATTTCCAACTTTTCCGCGTTCTAAGGCAACCCTGATCATTTTCGAAAACCAATTTTTTTTTCTTTGTGTTTCTCCTTTTGCTTGCTAGTGACAAAATGGGAGAATTTTGCAGATTTGAAGCTTTGACTTGTTCGTTGTGTTTGTAGTTTGTGTTTTCTATGTTTTGCTGGTGTGGTGTGTTTTATTCAAATTTTGTTGTGCAGACCAGACTTTAGAAAATGTTATGCTCACTATTTATTATCACTATCTATTATCTCATGCCGATAAAGTACTGTTTTGCATAATAACATTCACATTATGTTTAAATCTGCATGAAAGTTTTGTCACTATTAAAAATGAGGAGATTGTTGAGAAAAATCATACCAAGTTTTGAAATTGACAAAATTTTCTAGTTCTTATTCTTATTTTGAAGAAAAATATACTTTTGAAGTTATATCACAAACTCTTTCCAAAATCTATTCTCTTTTTGATTCCGATGCAATCTAGACTGAAACCGTGTCCAAAACAAAGATAAAATCATATTTAAATTTATTGATCTTGCAACAAGGATTCAGAATGAATGCATTAGGAATTTATTATTCAATATTTGTCTCTTTGGCGAAGAATTTTACTTACCTTTTTATAAATACATTGATGGAATTAATCACAAATTGATGAAATCAATCTTGAAGATAAGTTCATTTTTGGAAAGATTCTACTTATGGAAACCTAGATTTTGATTATATGGGCGACCAGAATTAACGGATTTTCATTTCAATCTTCAAATGGCTATAAGATTTTCTTAATTGATTCTATCCAATGGATTGATTGGAATAAACTCCTCTTGAAAATGCCAAAAGCTAATGAGGTGAAAATGAGTATTTAAGGAGGCCATTCGGTTTATTTGAGGAAGAGGCGTGAAAATTGAAATTCCAAATCTGAAATCTTCCTAACTACTTGTCCTTCATTGGCGGTCCTTACAAATTGTATTTAAGAGAGAAATCACAAGAAGAGTGATTTAGTGAGAAAAAAAGGATCTTCCACTTTGCACTCAAAAATTGTACTTCTCTATTAATGCTATAGTGAATTCCAGCCAGAAGACTGTCAGTGTGAGAGAGTGAATGTAGACTTAATCTTAGCTGAACCACTATAAATTTCGTGTGCAATCTTCTTTTCCCTTAACTCTTTTTATTTAAATTTATTGCATTTTTTAAGTATCGCAAAAATCAATTTCATCTCTTATCTAATTCTAAACATTAATAAGAAAAAAAAATCTGGTGACTTGCTTATCATACTCTGTTTGGTTTTCAGACTTTTTCGAAAATTTTAATTTATCAAAAAAAATTAAACACCTATTTCCCCCCTCTAGGTGTTCATACTAGCATTATCCAAAAGAAGAAAAAGTTCATTTTTGAAGTTTGCACACTTTCTCTTCGAAGGGATTTTACACTTGGAAACATCTAAGGACTTGTTTAGATAATAGTCTTCCTTGAATTGGATTTAATTCCACCATGTAGGACAATGTACAAGTTGGTCATTAGAGAGTTAAGTTGCAAAGTCACATCCAAAAATAACAAGAAGTGCTGGTAGAATAAGGAGAGGTTCTGCTTCTGCAATTTTAGCAGAGAGACCCACCAACTTTTTATCTTGGCACTAAGGAGGCCTCAGCTGTTACTTAGGCCATATTTGGCAAAAAATGTTTCTATTTCCCGAACAAAATTTTTTGTTCTTTTGTTCTGAGGAACAAAAAATAACAGAAACGTGTTTGGTAAAACGTTTGTTCCTGGGAACAAATTTGGAATAGAGATAAGAAGTAGAAAAAGTTGCTTCTTGTTCACGAAAACAATTCCGAGAAACAATTTTCTCTCTCTTCTTTATTCTTTCCTTCTTCTTCCTTTTGACTGGTCGTCGGCCTCAACCATGGCCAGCGACTGGCCGACGAGGGCCGGCGAGGCCAAGCCCTCGCCTTGGTTGGGCGGCCTCATCGGGCCACCACTAGGGCAATGCCGACCGGGTGGCCGAGCGAGGCCAAGCCTGGCCGGTGGCAGGGCGAGCTTGAGCTCCCTAGCCTAGGTGAGGCCGAGGCTCACCAAGGGCCGACAACGCTCCGGCGAGGTCACCGGATAAAAGGAAGAAAGAATTAAAAGAAAAAGAAAAGGAAAAAAAGAAAGAAGAAAAAAAAAGGAAAAAATATAATAAAAATATTGAAAAATTAAAAGAAACAACAAAATTATACAAGTTTACCAAACGCATTTATATTCCTGGAATAGAAATTTTTTACAATTACCAAGCGCATTCTTATGCTCATAAATTGTTCTCGGGAACAGAAATAGAAAAAATTATTTCTGTTCAAAAATTATTCCCCATAACAGAAAGGTTACCAAATGCGCCCTTAGAAACCCAAGGAGATGAAATAGGATCAAAGCTATTTGCCTTTCCCTTTTCTTTAGCAGAAGCTTTTGGACGTGTGAAAGTAGCAATTTGTAAGAACGACCGATGCATGGTGGTTTCTTGCTGATGCAGAAAAGGTATGCCTCATGACTACTACCGGTAGCTTTGGGATGAGAATCCCTTCCCTGATCATGTATCTTGATTTGTTCGTTGAGAGGAGTGACTAGGTGCAACACTAGCTCTCATTGCGCTAGTCCAAAAAGGAACGGACATAAGGGAAGTAACAAATTTCTATCAGCCAAATCGATCACATCCTCATCTGCAAAATGATAACTAATAGACAGTTACTTTCCTTTTCGAAATCGTGTGGGGAGTAAGAGGATTCTGACCTAATGCCTAGGTAAAGTAGAATCCATGGGCCCTCACCTCCCACCTTTTGGCGAGATATTATATCATAGGGCGGATTCATCCTTTCCTAATAAATTTATCCATTCTTACATCAGAGGAAAAATGAAAGCAGTTTCTTTCAAGAATGCATCTAGTTCTATTTTTCCTTTCCTTAGTTATCTTCCTTTTCTAAGAATTGTTGTAGTAATTCTGATTTGACACTTTTTGAAATCGCTTTCTCATATTGAGAAATTCTACCTGAGGGCATTCGATCATAGAATCCATTAACAGCTTCTTAAATTACTAGAATTTATTTACCAATTGGAAATAGTCGTTATTGTTCTTTCGATACTTCTGTTGAGTAATGCCCAAGTGGCAGCATCAAGGTTTGGCCCAAATAGAGTAAAGGTAGCTAGTTCATGATGTTGTGCCAATTCCAAATTTTTAACCCTTGTTAGGCATAAATGTGTTTAGTGCATATGCACTTTTCCAAAAAGGAAGGCACATGAAGAAAATGAGGTCACAAACATCTTGTATACACTGTGCTATGAGTTTTTCTACCAATCCTTCAAAGAAATTTCTATGTGATCGAAACAATTTGTGGAGTCCTCTAGTTCAATGTCATTGTAAAAATGGCCTATAGTAAGTTTTCATTCCATAGAGGATCTACTAGACATAGTAATGACAAATATACATTAAAACTTATGCATTAGAATTTTTTTTTATTTAATGCGAATTTGCCCATTTCTTAGAACATGATTGTCTTGATTTAGTGGAATGACTTTAAATGATATGAGCTTTTTTATTAAGCTAGTTTTTCTCTATATATAAATCTACCCTGATTTTCCCCATTTCTAATAGTCTAGAATAAAAATTTGTCACAACTGAATAATTTGAGGCATTTTAAAGTGAGTGAAGTGAATTGATCATGGGTCTGATGCTCATGAGTTTGTCCTTTGTATATAATGTCTCCATTGGTCCTTTTACTCTCTTTTTTCCTTCTCACTTCAATTACCTTTCGGACACTTCAAGGGTAGTTTGGTCATCTAGATTTCTAGTCAAGGTAGAAATTGATGGATATGATATAAAATCCAAGAATTTTGCTATATCCTATATATTGTTTAATGTAAACGGTATATAAATGAAAATAAATCTAAAAGTTGCATAAAAGGAAATGGTAAGAATATCTCATGACACTCTTGCCTACTTCATTTTTTATTTGCTTATTTTAAGTTATTTTTCCTCTCTTTTTTTTTTCCCCTTCGATCATTCTCTAATAAAATTCTTTAAATAGTAAACTATATTATACCTAAAATAATAAAATATCTAAAATATGTAATAAAGATAAATACTAAATATATATATTGAATTTATATTATAAGATAGATATAAATTCAATATATATAAATAAATAAATATAGACTTAAATAAAAAAAATGAAATTGTTGTTACTTTTAAGAAATTTTGATTTTTCATATTAGAATTTAAATATTATTTTAGTTTTATTATTTTAAGAAGTTTGTTATTTAATAAAAATAACTTTAATGTTATGGATATTAAAAATCATATAAACCTTTATCCCACCTCCCCATGAGATAATTTTATTTTAGTTATATCCCTTGTGTATCTGACTTTATCTTATTTTGAGCATGTACAAATATAAGATATAATAAATTTTATCTAATTATATTTTTATTCCGATTGCCAAATGTAGCCTAATAATATAATATTGGTGCACCGTTATTTGTTTATCTATATATGACAATAATCGATGAAGTCATCTAGTTGGATAAATGTTAGCCTTTGAATGTTGATTTGTTGGAATTTCCCTATCTAGATGACACCATCCTTGAAGGTTTCGGAGAATGTTCACTTGGTTAAAGGACTATCGAAGAGGGTTCTCATTGCTACGTATTTGCCCCGAGGGGGTCCGGGAGGGGGGGGCATGGTTATGCTATTTCAGAAAAAATCGTGGATGTGCGACGGTTTTGCTTTTGATTAACACAATTAAGACAACTCAAAAGTGGAAGAGCAGATGGGACAAAATTCAAAATAAAATAAGAAACTGCAGGAGAGACGTGGCCGTTGATTCTTTTCGGTTTTTTGTACTCGTCCGTCTTACGTTCAGCAATATTTGCCCACTTTCTTACTATATTTGCGTGCGGGAGAACGGCAAATTCTTAGAGACAGACCAATTTGGTTTTGCAGAAACTATTCTTAAACCTCATAATTTCATATTTTATCTAAACCAGTGATAGATCCTTCATATGCACATGACAGTCTCTTTTTCGATTCCTTTGAGAAACTCAATTGAATTTGCTCCCCAACATCCTCCTTTTAATTCCGTCCTGTTGAAAAATTCAAAGAAATTTATTCTCAATAACCTCTTTTTAGTCAATTCCTTTGAAATGTTTCAAGAAATGTCCTCCCCAATGATATCTTTCCTTTAGTCTAGTTGAAAGTTCAAAAAAGTTATATTGTAAAGTTCAAAGAAATTTCCTTTCTAACATCCATCTGTTAGTCAAGTCATTTTGACAAGCTCAAAGACATTTCTTGCACTTGAACTTTAATTTCACTTCTGTCTACTCTTGTCTTGGGAACTGTAGAGAGAGTGACATTGTACATCAATTGTCTATCTTTGGATGACAATATTGATCAAGTCAAGTAATTGGATAAATCCTAACCGTTAAATGTGGATTTGTTAGGATTTTCCTATCTCGATGACACCATCCTTGAAGGTTCATCATCGTCTCACGGTGTGATAGTCAAAGAATGTCCACAAAAATTTCCTTTCTAAAACACAAGCACTAGGAAGTTTCCAAACAAGACACAAGTCTCCCTCTCTCTCATCCAAATTGTGTGGCCGTTTCTAAGACACAAGCACTATGAAGTTTCCAAACAAGACATAAGTCTCCCTCTCTCTCATCCAAATTGTGTGGCCGTTTCTAAGACACAAGCACTCTGAAGTTTCCAAACAAGACACAAGTCTCCCTCTCTCTCATCCAAATTGTGTGGCCGTTTCTAAAACACAAGCACTATGAAGTTTCCAAACAAGACACAAGTCTCCCTCTCTCTCATCCAAATTGTGTGGCCGTTTCTAAAACACAAGCACTCTGAAGTTTCCAAACAAGACACAAGTCTCCCTCTCTCTCATCCAAATTGTGTGGCCAAGGATTCACCGTTCGTTTTCCAAGCTAATGTTAGCTAAGCATTTTCCTTAGAATATTCACTTGGCTGAAGATTAACGAAGGAGGTTATCTTTGCTACCTACCCAAAGAAGACCACATGTCTACCTGGACGTCGATTTTTACCTGTTTTTCAAACTTGTCTTGATTCCACTACTTCGGTATTATAAATTTGCTCTCGAGAGAACAAAAATTTCACAACAAGAAGCCTGATATATCACATTTTATAGATACACATATAGCAATCTCCTTTTGGGTGCTCTTGAGAAGCTTAAAAACATTTCCTCCCCAATCTTCTTCCTTTAGTCAACTCCTCTTATAGAGCTCAAAGAAGTTCCTTCCGCTCAAACTCATTGCTTATATCAATAAGTTCTCGTGCAATTGCTCTTTGTCCTGTAAACAATAAACAAGGAGCAAGAATGCATCCTAAAGTGTATGAGGCTGCAACATCAGGAGACTTTGATTCCCTGATCACAATAATTTCGGGAAACGGAGAGGACCTTTTCCACCAAACAACACCAAAGGAGAACAACATTCTTCATCTTGCGGCTCAATACAAACAGGTAAATTTCATTGAACATCTTCTTCAAAGTCCATCGGGACCATCCCTTCTTTGGCAAAGTAACTATAAAGGAGACACTCCCTTACATGTCGCTGCTAAAGTGGGAAGCTACAGAGCGGTTAGAATGTTCATTGATTTGTCGAAATCACTTCATTGGGTCGTTGAGAATGGACAAGCTGACGCATCCAAAGAGCTAGTTCGAAAGCAGAATTTACATAAGGATACCGTGCTGCATTGTGCAATAAGAGGAGGCCATGATTTGGTGGTAGAGTTGTTGATTGGAGAAGATCCTCAACTGTGTGATATTACTAATACAGCTGATGAGTCCCTGCTTTATCTTGCAGCAGATCGAGGACTTTCTTGTACCATTGAGTTAATTTTGGGTGTTTTCTCTTTGTCATCCTCTCATAAGGGTCCTAAGGGTTTGACAGCTCTACACGCTGGAATCTCTCTCTCACTGACCAGTAAGTATCACGATCTACTAAGCCCAGTTAAAAGAAAAAATTAATGGAAGTTCTCTGTTGTGGAAGGACTTCTCTTAGACGAGAGTGATGGTGTCAGCAGTGACGGCCGCCATCTATCCTAGCTTTCAATAAATGTACAGTAAATTCAAAAGTTATTTATATACCATTTCATTTGTTTTGGTGAAAGGTCATACACTTTTTCCCAAGGACAAGCCTCTTGATTAGGTTATACACGAGGTTTATGTTTTGAAAAGATCTGAGTTGTTATCTCATTGCGTTCTCTTTTTTGTTTTATTCATTGACTCTTAAATAAGTTTAAACCCATTCGTCTTCTCTTGGAATGCGGACCGAAAAAATGATATCAATTTTAGATTATGCATCCATGCGGAAAATCACTATTTTGATAACAGTGTGGGTAATAGTCTTTCTCACCCGCTAATTTCTTTCTACACGTTTTCAAGATCTAGTTCTCTTACATTTTTCTGACTTATACCGCTTTTTTTTTTTTTTTTTGGTTTGCAAATGATGGCTGGCACATTGCAATACATTTCCAAAAGATCAGGGCATACATGCCCAATTTCCTAGCCCTCGAGGGCAAATTAAGATGACTTGAAAGCAAAGGGACGCAATGATTTTACTTTTGAAAATGTAGAAGGTGCGAGTCCTCTTTCATTATCTAAATTCTCCTATAAAATTGAGTCGGGCAGGATATTTTCCACAAAATGATTGGCATTTGAGTAAAAAATTTGGTCTTTTATTCTAGCCTTGTCAGCGCAGATGCCTTGCTGAAAATTTGAGAAGCTTCTTCTCAAACTGCTTAATGAATTGCTAACAATTTCACTTTTAAATTGATAAACTTTACGAATTTATGCATTATGCCAGATTGAAGGTAGTAAGGTTCTACAAGTGTTACACAAGATCACCTGAAAAAACTTCAGATTACCATGACGTAGTCCTTCCTAGTACAGAGAAAATGGGGAAACTTAATAGGATGAAATGCAACTTTAGTATCTATGTCTAGATGCTATAAACAGACTAAATCATGATATTTCCCTATTTTATTTGCAAAGGTTGGGAGAAGATCATGGAGAAGAGGCCAGAAACGATCAAAGAAGGAGATGATTTGGGGTGGACCCCTCTTCATTACGTCGCTTACTTGGGCAAAGTCGAAGCAGTTCGACTACTCTTGCAACACGATACTTCTGTGGCATACGATTTAGATAAAGCGGGGGAATCAGCTCTTCACCTTGCAGCATATCAAGGCTATGTCAATGTCATTGTCGAGCTTATTAGATCCTGTCCTGATGCTTTTGACTTGATAAACACCAAAGGGCAATCGGCTCTTCATGCAGCCGTTATCGGTGGACAAGAGAATGTAATCAAGTACATACTAGGGATGCCAAACATGGAGGATCTTATCAACGAACAAGACAACAATGGAAACACGGCTTTGCATTTGGCTGCACTTCATAAAAAATACAATATCATATACATACTTGCACAAGACAAGAGGGTGGACCATTTGGCCAAAAATAAGGATCATTTCACTGCTCTTGACATTTTCTCTGCCCATAATGAGGTATGCTTGCTTGAACGTTATAGAGTCAGATTTGTTCACTCGTAGAGTAGTTTCTTCAGTATTGTTTAGAAACTGTGGCCCAAGCAGGTGCAAACAAACTACCCAATTGAAGACTTTTTGCATCAACTTTTGTTTTGCTTATTCGAGTGTTTAAGCATATTGACAATATTTTCAATTTTCATAGCAAATAGTAGCATAAATCTCTTTATTGAGTGTGACACACATATGAAATAAGGGCTCAAGGGGCTCGGAGTGAAGTGATTTCGCACTTCATATCTTATAATAAATAAATAAGAAAATTAGGTAGAATTGAACATTGTGGTTGAGCCACATTATCACAAAACTTCGTTCCCTCCCACATCACTTAGTATTAGTTAGCAAACTAACTATTACTACTTGCACAAAAAATACAAAGGCTTTCTCCATCATTTTCCTGCAACAAAATATCAACATCAATTAACATTGCTTAATAATTAAAATCTTATTTTATATAAAAGCCAATAAACGTAAAATCATTATTTGAAGTCTTTATGGTTCTTTCAATATATGAGTTGGTACATAATGTTTTTGTTTATTATTAAGTAAATATGTATGGTCATATCTTCTTCTTTTATTTAAAATACCAATATATCTACAAATTGGATATGTGGACAAACGACCTAGTGACAAAGTAAAATGTAAAATATTTGTAGACAAATGAAAAAATTGGTTATGCCATATTTATGCGTATTGCAAAAATAACAAAAATTTGCTGCTAAAAAGTTGTATTCAAAATTTTATTAGTAGTCTATAACATAGTCAGGAATTTGCATTGTCATATAGAAATTTTATTTGACTCAATAATTACCTTGGCAGTAGCTAAAAAGTCGTATTTAAAAATAGAACTCTTTATAGATCCAAAAAATGCTTATATTTTTTAACCATCTAGCTCATTCCCACATATTAAAGCCCCTCTTACGATCCGATCACATGATGAAACAAACAAATATCGTATTAATAGCCAAAAATGCATATAATAAAAAAACAATTTTAAGTTTGAATATTTTGCTTTATTAAAATTATTCAGCTACAAAACATCCAAATAGCAAGGTATAGTTTAAGACAAACCAGTTAGTAAAGTAATTTCACTATTAGTTAATTTGGTTGTTTGGTTGATAAACACATATCCGTTTGTAAATATTACGTCGTTTGATCGTATTATATTATCAGAACAAAATATTTCAATAAGTTTCAAATCCGTGCGACAAGCGGGTCTTCAAATAGTTCAACAGCAATTTTCCGTCTTAGTCATCTCAAAAACAATGCAAGACATTTCGGGTTGGGATCCTTAAAATTGGGTGATAACATAAATGGGCAAAAGAAAGAAAAGGAAAACAAAAGGAAAAATAGAGAATAAATCAAGACTGGGATACCATACTTGAAACTGTAATTATTTACTCCAAGAAACTCTATTAACAGCTGTTATCTATCATTTATTTTGATCCAATAGAGATGATTCGAATGAATTCGTCGTATTGTTTTTGGACTTGTTGGGAGTTCTGTATGTTATAGATGGATTTTGAGTGTGTAAAATGAGGGTTTTGAAGTATTTCGCCAGGAAACTTTCACTCATTAATTGATATATTCTGTACTTTTTTAGGTTGACTATAAAGCTAATAAAGTTCATCACCTGTTGAAAGGATCTCATGGAATCCCGGGTTTTCAAGGTTGGTTTATTGAATACGGTAAGAAGAGGTTAGACAAGCAATTTGTTCTAGATCGACCATCTGTGTCTATAACCACAAGAAGTAATATTCCCAACCAAGATAATTTTGATTTGTCGAAGAAAGGCATTATGGACGTTCAACTACTAGTGGCGGGGCTCATAGCCACAGTAACCTTCGCCGCAGCCTTCACAATGCCTGGAGGTTATAACAACGATGGACCAAATCGAGGAACGGCAATTTTTGCTAAGAGGGCAAGTTTCAAAGCCTTTGTAATGTGTAACACTTGTTCGTTCCTTTGTTCCATCATAGCAATAATCTTGCATTGTGAAAGTACTATGTTCAGCTATCGCCCAGAGCCGAGACACATCCCGACCGTGGGATGTTGCATTGCAGTTGCGACAGTGGGGATGATGATGTCCTATGTTTTCGGGATAAATACTGTATTGCATAGACCCAACGAGAGAATCGGGGAAAGCATCGCTCCCTATTGTGCGTGGGGAGTTATCTTCACTGTGTCATTACTTTATGATTACCCAGACCACGAGGCTCATTCGTGGGTGCTAGGTAGCTCTCCCAAAAGATACATCCGAAGGTTTTTGTTTAAGTTTGGGATGCCATTGCTTGATTTCAAAGCAAGGCTCATCGATTGGTCGCGAGGAAAGCTAATGAGTTGGACCGGTTCTACATTCCGGTGACCTTGCGCACAGGAAATTTTCTTTTTTACTTTGTCAGCCGTCGATTTCGAGCACTTTTATGTCAGCTGTCCAATGTAAAACCTGTCAACGTCCATCGTTGGGTTGATCGCCCGCTAGATTGCCGTGCTCAAGATGAAGGTTTGCACGCCTCCGGAGTTTTGTCGAAGAATGTGATGTTTAGTTGTTTGGTAGCGTATAGTTGAAGTTGCCCTTGAATTTGGGACTTTGCCTTCTTACTTCTATGCATCTCTCTTCTTGGCGCAGTAGCGCAAAACCACAGAAAGTGCCATAACATTTTCAGCATCTGTTAAGAGCAAGAGTCGTGGGCGATGTAAGATCCTTCCTATCCGATTCTTTGAAAAACTTCATAGGCCTTCTTGGAAGTGGGAACGTCATCTTTCTGAGATTAACTTTCAAAGTCAATTCAGTGAGTAAGTAACAACATCAAATGATTAGGTACATGAGGCAAAAGATATATCACCATATCAACCTATAAAAAATTAGTCGCCCACTCATGCAAATACAATCATTTCGTTTTGACTTTGGTGTTCGTGTGTGGAATATATGCATCACTTGCTAATGCATGGGAAGGATTAGTGGCCAATCTCGAACAATGTAACCATTCATGGATACAAATTTTTTATTAGAAAAGTACCAAAAAAGTCATAGCGTTGATATCAATTCAGACTTAAACATATTAATTGACTAATTTAATCATAAACATTTTCATATTAATACCAATTGAGTCAATTCGGTCAATTTTAGTCGAAAATTGTTGACGTGAACAATGCCAGTCTTACGTGATATGGTAAATGCTGACGTGAATATTTTTTAAGTTTTAAAATATTTTTTTGGATTCTTTTTCTTTTATTTTTTTCCTTCTCTTTTCTTCTTTTCTTTTTCTTTTTCCTTCATGGCCGCTGGCAAGGGCCCTAGTCAGATTTGGCGAGGGGCGGCCTTGTACAGCCCTCGCCAAAGGGGCATGGGCTGGGCCTATGAGCCGGATTCGCATATGGTCAAACTTCTACTTTAGGGGTCTGGGCCTTAAAGGTCATTTGGGTTATTTAGTCGAGCCGGATCCGGAAAACGTCGCTGGTCAGGATGAGCACCGGTAATGAAGTTTTCACCAGCCTGCCTGTTGGCCTTGTGGTTGGGTCTAACATAAGAATCTAGCTCAAGGTCGGGGGTTCAAGGCATGGTATGGGACGAATTGCTTCAAGACTTCAAGACCAAAACACGATTGACAACGAAGAGGCAGGGAAGGATTCGGAAGAAATTACTGAGAGAGTGAATTCTGGACGCTCAAAAACCTCTCGAGCGATTTCAACCGGTGCCTTCTGTTCTAGTTCTCTTTCAGTACGTACGTTAGTTGATGGCCGGCGATGGTAAACCGATGGCAATTACCGGCAGATAACGGATAGGGATGACCGAAGAAAAGGAAATTCAAAAGAAGGGCGCTGAGGGAGTACGAGTTTTTCCCTCTTCTTCAATCGTCCTTGCCGGTGTGTTTTCTCTCATATGTGCATGCGTGCCTCAAAAATGGTTCTCTCTCCGATCAGTGTCTTCCCGAGACTGAGGATCAACGACGGCTGGAGGAGGCGAGCACCGTCCGACGGCCGGAGGAGGTAGGCGACGTCCAATGGTGGCGGGGTGAAGAATACACAAGCTTCTCGAACGCAGCTTCTCTGCCAGGGCAATTTTTCTGTTCTTTTTCTCTTGTGATCAGCGAATTTGGACATGGGCCGTGCGAACTGATCCAGGCTGAAGCTGACCTGTTTGGCGAATGGAACAAAACTCCTCTTGCGGGCCATATAGAAGATCAAGACCAAATTAGACTCCTTTTTTTTTTTTTAATTTATTGATTTGCTTCTTATTTGCCTATTTATTTTTTTGGTTCTTCTTGCTATTTTTTATTTTGATTTGGTATTTTTACAAGAATCGACACTTAAATTGTTGACTAAAATCAGGTGCCAATATAGAGATGTTGATGAATTTGGCTTTCCCAGCTTCTTCTAAGGTCTTCAATCTAATCCAATCATCAATATAAAGCTTGGTCCACAAGAAATGCATTGGTTAGATACATTCCTCTTTTTTTCCACTAGTTTAATGGTAAAAAGGGGTGCAAATTGTAGCATCAAGTAAGGGCAAAAGCACGTTATGGCAACATTACACCACTATGATGACACCATATATCATTGTATATTTTTTTTCATCCATTGTGTTATGTCCATTTTCTCATGTAAATGCAATTTCCTTAAATTGTCCCACTTTCCAAAGTTGAATGCTCTATGATCATATGAAAATCATTAATCACTACAAAATGTAATCACGGGACTACATCATAGAAAATACAACTCCTACACCATAAGATTGTAAAGGAGGAAGCTTGGCAAACACGATTTTGTAATCCTCAGCATTGAATTCAACATGTTTTTTTTTTTTTTTTAAGGTCTTAATTCAACATGGTTAATCATTCATATTCATTATATGTTCTGTCTTGGTTGGCCATACAAGAGGCAATAAAAATAGTGTTATTATCTTAAAAATCCCTAAACTGATATTCCATAATATATATATCCCAAACTATATATCCCAAACTATATTTTCATCTCACAAAAATTCTTGAACTAGTTTTTTATGATACATTTACCCCAAATTGGTACCTTGACCCAAATCTAGCATCCATTAGTAGTTTAGGATCTAACATTGAGGGTAATCTTCGGTCAACTTACCAATTTTGAAATTTTTCATGAGACAAAAATTAGTTTGTGGCAAATGAGTTGTTGGTTTCTTGTGAGACGAAATTTAGTTTGGATATTTTTGTCATGTGGATATAAGTTTCAAATTTTTAATGACATAAACCAAAAAAAAAAAAAAATAGAACAGTTCATTTCAAGTCAATGTCAATGTTGCCAGTAATTAAAAATATTCCAATCCCCTAATTTTTCACATACCTATCGGTGGCAAGTTCACAAGTTCTCAAGTGAATTCTTAATTTTGGAATTGATTTGAGTATAGGAAATAATTCTGAAAAAAATGGAACCTTTGAAAATGCATGCTTTTTATTACAATGACATTCTACCATGATCTAGCTTAAATACTTTACCACTTATTAATTTCTATTTCTGAAAGCATCGGTGGGGAAAAGGACATTAAAAATGCCATATCTTTATAATGTCAAAACTTTTCAAATGATTACTTGAGTGTTATATTGGTAAAAAAATAATTACTTAAGTCACTCTAGCAACAAATTCCAACAGATCGTAAGTTTTTTTTTTTTTTTTTTTTACAAATTTTTATTCACGTGGCTTTAAAAAAAAGTCCAACGTGGAAATTTTTTCATATGGCAAAGTGAACAAAACAACGGGCTTCTCTTCCCCCGGGGGCAAAAGTAAAACTCTTCTCTATTATCTTTGCGGCGTTCAACCAACAACTGTTTCAAAATGAATATACTGTAGTAACCAAATGATTGAAGCGGAAGATCACGAATTCAGGACAGAAAATTGGGAGAAGAGTTTGGTTTTGCGTAAAATGAGGAGTGGATCTGAAGAAGTCAAAGAAATTGGGAGGTTGGTTCGGTCTTGTTTTCAAAGAGAGGAATAATTGCATGTTGGAAGTTTGTTTTGGATAAACTCAGTTTAGTGTTTGCATAAGTGATGAGCAAAAGGGCAAAAGAAAAATAATAACACCAACAATAATCTCGAAGTTCTTGCGTTTGTGCACGCTTACGGTGAGGAGAAAACAGAGCAAACGCAATGGAAAAAGAGGGCTCCGTAAATAGAGCTCTGTTTTCTCAGTAGAGAACAGAGCCCTCTTTCTCAACTCTCGTTTGTCTTCATGATGCTTCCATCGTCCTTTGCTACAGCTCCGGACGATGAAATTGGAGAATGGGTGAAGAAGGGACCAGTTCTTCTAGCTTGGAAGAGGAATAGGAGGCCTTGCAGTGAAGATGAGGCCATGAGTGGAGGATTGGAAATAAGGCCTTGTAGTGAAATCGTATCGTGGACGAGTTTTGAACGTTTCCTAACTTTGCTTTTTCTTAGCACGAGATTTGATAAGATGATTCCGCCCCAATTTGAGGAATTAGGGTTAGGGTTAGGGTTTTTCAAGAACACATTGAATAATTCCTTAATTTGGGGCAAACAATCTCTAAACAACATCATTTAGAGGTTTAATTGTTGACTCCACCATGCCAGGAAAGCCTGTCGGAGTTTATACGATAAAATATTGTCATGTAGAATTTTTCGGCAACCCAAATCGTCGATAGCACTGAAGTTGTCGTTTTGTTTTGTTTTGTTTTGTTTGTTTAAGTGGTCTCAAGTAATCACTCAAAATTTTTGAGTATTGAAGTAAGTGTCCTACTAAGGTTATGGGTACTTCTAGTATCATTTTCCTACATTGATAGGTAAAGACATTGATATCTCCATTTCAAGGTACTACCGCTAAGGTGTTCGAAACTTTAAGCTCATCTATCATCGAGATTTATAACGTTATGAGTGTGGGTATCTACTAATAATATGAAGTTCTTCACTAGTTTCATGAACAAAGAAACAAGCCTAGTCTGTTAAAACAATTAACAAAAGCACACTTGAGAAGTAATTTAGATTCCTTAGGAATTGGGTGATAAGGATGAAAGAATTCAGGAGAACGACTCGTTGCTTGGTATTCGAATAAGACGACAAATTGAAAATTTTTAGATAGGTAGTTGGTGTCAATGGCAAGAAACAGAAGCACCGCAACGAACCTCCTCTAGTGTCCACTTAGAAAAGAGGATTCATTAGTGGAAAAGCACACATAACTTTATTCTTTCTTTCATCCTCGTTTTCTTTTTCACAGGTCGACTAATTCTTCACTTTCCATTAGAAATTTTTCACTAAATGAATCGTGAATTTCAATCCAGGTGAAATAGAATAAAGGAACGTGGCTCTTTTTGCTGGTTAAGCAATAAAATTCTCCCTTTTCTAGTGACAATAAAAAGGACCGTCGCATCAAGAAGATAGGGTAGCAGATTCATCAATTATATTAGATTCAGTTGTAGCAAGAAAGAACTTAGCAAGCTCTGCAGTTGATTTAATGTGTGACATTATGTTGTTTCATGTCTGCAGTCTAGAAAAATATTTGGTATGAATCATTTTGATTTCCCACTAGTACCAACTCCCATACAAATTTTTCCAGTCAATAGTTCCTCCTTAAACATTCGTCAAGATATTGGTCCTCTTCTTTATATATACTCTTTCCTCAATTTCATGATTGAAATACGAAGACAGATTGAAGCAGCTTAAGATGAGTTATGCCAACGTAGTCGAGGTCCTTAGTCTGGGCACACAGCATTAGTAGCACACACGATGTTCTAGGAAGATATTGCTGTTAAAAGGCCCCACGACTAAAGTCAAGTATTACCTCCTAGCATCAAACTAAAAGTTGTAGAAATTTACACCATGGTGGCATGGCTTAATGAGGTGTCATTCTGCAACGTGGAACCACATTTTCTCTGCAGATTGAAAGTTTTATGCTGCAACATCTATAAAGAAACAATAGACAAGAAAGAGAACTTCCGTGAATTATAGTAAAGAATATTATGAAACTTTTGAAAGGAAAAAGGGGAATAAATTCTTCGAACAATATATAGTGCTTCACGACATGTTGTCACCTCAATATCGAAAAGAAAGAAGACATAACACAAAAATGTGTAATTCACACTTTGGAGAACTTATTCTCACCCAGTCATCACAAAAATTCAACAACGCCTCGACCAATCATGGTGCTCGATAAACAGGCAGGTAAGTTGCACTTATGGTAGATAGATAACTCTAATCATGAATATGAGAAACTAGGTAACCGGCAACAGGACAGAGACAACAGTAAGAATAAACAGATTACAACATTATCTTTTATACATTTCGCCCCTTATTTAGCTAACTGTATTGTCAATATACCGCATCAGTACCGTATGTTGGTTACACTACCTAAGAAGTACTGGAGTACAACATAGAAGGGCACATAATAATTGTAAAGAGCTGACCATTGGGGCATCTAAACCACATGTTGGTAGGTAAATAATGGCTACTATAACGTTATTTTTCAAGCTTTCAAAAGCATTTGTGCAGACTTTAGATATACATCAAGTTTTCCACGAGGATACCACCTTTCATTTTTTTTTTACTACTCCCAATATACTCAAAATTATAAATTTTGTTTTAACTAAGATTGGCGTTAATAACATGTGCAGTCATTATCAACAGCCTCTCTTTCCTAACATGTCGTGGGAAACTCATTGATACTAGAGATGACCAAGAATTAAGTCCTGTCCTAACAGTTTAAGCGAGCTTAAGTCCGGGCTCTAGTCCTTTGATGTTGTCAACCCAATTTGCTCACTCACTCGACTGACAGCTGCGGATTTTCTCTTGCATCAAATAAAGTATCACATACTTCTCAATATGTTCAATTTCCAGTCCAATTGAATTACTGTTTTAGCAGACTTAACAAATTGCCCAGTTGTCCAGGAATACTGTACAGAATCCGGAGAATGTCTCCATTAACATGAGGGAATGCATAGTTAGCGACTTATAATGTGGTCAACATCCGACATTCAACGTCATTACCTGAGAAAGCACGACTTTAAGGTCACTCATGTTCTTCACCTGTAATATCAAAATTATTCCAGAAAAAGTGAACTTCAGGTACCCGAAGATGATCTATCTCAGCAGAAACTGTCAACACCTTCTCGCAAGCAATGGCAGTCTGAGAGGCGATGTACATGACAGATTGTTACGGATTCATTAGATACAAATAATTGCGGATGACAAGCTATAGTCACGTGACAACTTACCTGCTTTAGAAGTGGTATCGTCCACAAGTCCCAGGAGCCGTTCCTATTTCTCTACAAGTAAGGGACAGTTGAAAGTGTATGTCAACAAAAATAAGTCCATTTTCTAATGAACTGAAAAAAGATAAATGATGGCACCAATTGGGAAGCAAAGTGTAGACCAACATACATGAAAAAAAAGGTTAAGTTAAACATAATAACCCATTGCCAATGCAGTTTTGCCCTTAACAGAGTATACATTTCTACATACACATAACGTCGCAAGGGGTTCAGATAGGATAATAATTACCAATTCCATAAACAGACATAATTATAGTTAATGTTACATAGAGGCACAAGTTCAAAACATTGGAAGAGTAGTCGTATGAATTCAGTTCTACATATTCACAATGGCGACCATTTGTGTGATGTAGGCGAGGGCTTGCAAGCCCTAGCCCACGGACACCCCAACAGGAGTTGCTAGGCGTCCGATGAGGGTTGCTGGCCCGCCGACAAAGCAGAACAGCTTCGCTCTTGCCTTCACCTTTTCTTTTTTTTTTTTAATTTTAACTTTTGTCACGTCTCTCTTCTACATAGTAAAATTGATAGATAGCCATTGAACTATCTTAATTTTTTTTCTTTAAATTTTTATTGGTTATGGTACATTATGCAAACATCACAATAGAAAACAAATGATTATGAGCTCTGACTTTGCCATTGGGAAGTAAAGGTGATCCTCAAATTGCGCGTCAACTAACATTACCAAAGTTCGTGCACCCAAAAAAAGTTTACGTATGTAAATCTTTGAGGGAGACCTGGTTTGGCTAGGATCCATCGTGTGTAACATGATGAGAATGCATAACTCACGAGAAACTAGGACCATGTAGACCGAAAAGAGTAAAGGACTTGCCAGTTAATAAAAGGAAAAAAGAAGAAGAAGAACAAACTACAGCTAAAAGTGGGCCCACGAATGCCATTACTTTAGTAAATGAATTCAATCACATTCAATTCTTCAAGAAGAATGTTCGAATCATGCATGTGCGATGGTTCTGATTTTGGAGAATTCAATTATTAAGAAGACAATAAGATTGGATTTGATGTTGATATACACAACAAAAATAAAAATTTATAAACAAATGATTGTGCTAAAAATTGTCCATGTTACATTATTTCTAGAATATAATCCACAAGTTATCTATAAATTTGATTGACAATATAGAAAAGAACTGGAATTCTTGGAAACTTCTCTTTTGACAGAACTAATTTTTATGGAAGTAAAATATGACATTAAAAGATGCCTTTTGATATATATGGTAATTTTGTCTTTCTGGTAACTAAATTTACATAGAAACATAAAAACTAAAACAAAGGAAAGTCAATAAATTTGGGACAACCACTTTAAATAGTAATTGAATCATTGAAGGCAATTTTGTCTTCTCGGTAAAAATTGGGTGTATTTAATAATATAAGGGGTGAAAATAGTGTCGTCATAATTTATTTGTTATTATTATTTTTGGTTTGTACTTGTCCTCTTTCCTTCTAACAAGAGTTGCCCCCACATATTATTTGTTTGCGTGTGGATAACAGAAAGTCCAAACGGGCATACGTATTTGACTTTTTTGAAACTATTCTATATACTTGATAAATTTATTTCGATTTCATAGGAACAATTGAAGGTTCACTATATATATATAGTTGTCTCCTTTCTAGTACTCCAGAGAAGCTCGACTAAATTTCCTCTCTAGCATCCTCCCTTTAGACCAGTCCTCTTAAATAGCTCAAAAAAATTCCTCTTACTTCAATTGATTGTTTATATTGGCAAGTTCACTTGCAACTACTCTGTGTCCTGGGAACGAGGGAGAGAGCGAGAATGCATCCTAAAATGTATGAGGCTGCAAAGTCAGGACACTTTCTTTCCCTAACGACAATAATTTTGGAAAATGGAGAGGAACTTTTCCACCAGACAACGCTAAAGGGGAACAACATTCTTCACGTTGCAGCTCAATACCGGCAGATAAATTTCATCCGAGATCTTCTTCAACATCCATCGAGATTGTCCCTTCTTCAGCAAGGTAACTGCAAAGGAGACACCCCCTTACATGTTGCTACTAAAGTAGGAAGCCGTGAAGTTGTTCAAGTTTTCACTGATCAGGCAAAAGCACTGCTTCAACCTAATGAATACAAAGAGCTACTTAGGAGACCGAATTCATATAAGGATACCTCGCTGCACTATGCAGTGAGAGGAGGTTGCAAGGGGGTGGTGGAGTTGCTGATTAAAGAAGATCCTCAACTATGTGATATTACTAATGCTGCTGATGAGTCCCCGCTTTATCTCGCAGCACATCGAAAATGTTCAGATGTCATTGAGCCAATTTTATGCGCTTCCTCGTCGCCATCCTCTCACAAGGGCCCTAATGGACTGACAGCTCTGCATGCTGCAGTGCACTTCGAACTACCAGGTAAGTATCATGAGATTCTAAACCCACTTAACAAATGATAACCGAAGTTCTCTCCCTAGCGCGAGGCTCCTCTTTGGTGAGATTGCCGGTGGTATCAATGATGATCCCGTCTGCACTAGTATTTTGTAAATATAATAAGAAAAACAATATTCACTTCGACTTCTCATCAAAGTTCTGGAACTTTTGGCCCAATCTCTCTTCCATCGACGCTCCTTCTAGAGTCTATACTTGCTCCAATGGCTGTGTCGGAAGCCAAAAATGGAAAAGAGGGAATGGAGAGGGACGCCAGAGGAGTGGAAAGACAAGAAGTAGGAGAGTGACACCCGCTGGAAAGGAAATGACCAAAAAAGAGAGGGACGACACATTTGACCGGCCACATAAGGGAGATATGATTAAAAATACTGTGACACGGAGTGTCTAAATAAAGAGTGAGTGAAAAAAGCGCAGTCATTTATTTATTTGTTATTACTTTAGATTGGTGAAAGGTCATGCTTTTTTCGAAGGACATGCCTCTTGACCACTTATGCTAGAGGTTTATGTTTTAAAAGTATTTACATAAGTTCCAATTGGTTCATCTTCTCTTAGTTTGCGGACTAAAAGAAGAGTAGAGTTTGTACATAATAGTATTATCCGACAGAATTTCCCAAGGAACCAGGTGCATTTGGGATTACTTTTTCATTCGAAAAAATCATTGTTATGAAGATTGTACTTTTCGCAAGAACTTAATTTCTCTCTAGATCTTATTCTCCAAGCACCATCATCATCAATACTCTCCTGTGGTGGCAGTGGTAGCAACCACCATCACCGTCATACTCCTACGTCTTCCCTTTTCTCTCTCATGCAGTTCGTTTTTTTTTTTTTTTTTTTTTCCTTTTTGGGGTATTCTTCTTTGTTTCGACATTTTCTCCTTATGATTACTTCCTTTTCAGTTGACAATTGATGATAGGGCACACTGCAACACATTTCCAAAAGACCGGGGTATATTAATGCGATTTTTTTAACCCTTGAGGGAAAATTATGACGACTTGAAAAAACGGAGGTGCACTGATTTTACCATTGGAAAATGTAGAAGGTGCCATACTCCAGTAAAATGATTGGCATCAGAGTAAAAAGCCTTGGTCTTTAATTCTACCCTTGACTGAGCAGATGCCTTGCTGAATAAAAAATGAGATTCTTCTCAATTAACTTTACGAATTTCTGACAAATTTACTTATCAAAATAAAAAAACTTTACAAGGTCCTGCATTATGCTAGATTGAAGGTAGTTAGATTCTGCATGTGTTACACTAGATCACTAGTGAAACTTCAGAGTAACCATGACATATTCCTCCTTATTAAGGAGAAAAAAGAGAAAGCTAAATGAAATGAAATGCAATGTAAAATATCTATGTCAAGATGCTAAAAACAGTCTAAATCATAACATATTTGTATTGTGTTTGCAAAGGTTGGAGGGAAATCCTGGACAAGAGACCAGAAATGATCAGAGAACAAGATGATATAGGATGGACTCCTCTCCATTTTGTCGCTTGCTTTGGCAAAGGCGAAACAATTCGACTACTCCTACAATATGATAATTCTGTAGCATATGTTGTAGACAAAGAGGGGCAATCAGCTCTTCACATTGCAGCATTTCGAGGCCATGTCAATGTGATTGACGAGCTTCTTAGATCCTGTCCTGATCCTTGTGACATACTGAACACCAAATGGCAAACAGCTCTTCATGCAGCTGTTATCGGAGGACAAGCAAATGTTGTCAAGTACATATTGAACATGCCAATCCTAGAGGATTTAATCAATGAACAAGACATTGACGGAAACACTGCTCTCCATTTGGCTACACTTCATAAACAGTACAACATCATATACTTACTTGCACGAGACAAGAGGGTGGACCATTTGGCCACAAACAAGGCTCATTTGACCGCCATTCAAATTTTTCAAGTTCATGAAGAGGTATGCTTGCTTGAACACCATATAGTAAGATTTGTTCACTCGCAGAGTCATTTCTTCACTATCGTTTAGAAACTGTGGCCCAGGGGATATTCATTTCAGGTACTAACAAACAAGCCAATTGAAATCTTCTGGAGTCAACTTGTTTTGCTTATTCAATTGTTTGAGCATATTGACTGCATTTCAGTTTTCCAAGCAAATCATAGCATAAATTGCTTTATTAAGGGTGACATATCTTAGGAAAAGGGACTGAGAGTGAAGTCATTTCATACTTCATATCTAAATTATAAAATTGAATAGAATTGAACTCCATGGTTAAACCACGTGTTCAGCAAAGCTTCATTCCCTCCGACATTGCTTATGATTTATTAGCACACTAACTATTACATTAATCAGGAAAAAAAGAATAAGGCTCTTTTTATCCCGTTTAATCTATAATTGATGTTCCTACAACAGAATGTCAACATCGATTCGCATAGCCATGTGAAGTTTTTGGTTCATTCATGTTTATGAGTTGGTATATATTTATGATATACTAAATGTCTAGGCTCAAATCTCTTTTTTCTTTTTCAATATTTTATCTATAAAGTGGATGTTGCATAAAAATGCCAGTGCATTTGTTCAGCTGAAAATAAATAAAAGCATTTTCTTAAAAGTGCTATCTTATATCGCTTATAAAAATGAATCAACAAAAGAAAATTCATTGCTCAAGAAAATATTTAAACATAAATTGTCATCAACAATGAAAAAATATTTTATTGACTAATTATTTTAAGCAATATAAGCAATCATTTTTAGTAAAATATTTTCCAAATCATTTATTTTTCACAAAATAAATGGAGTTTTAGAGAAAATAAATAATTTAGAAAATATTCTTCTAAAAATGATCACTTGTATCGTTTGAAATAATTAGTAATTAAAAATAATCATTATCGGTAATTTATGTCCGAACATTTTCGTGGATGATAAAAAAAAATTATTCATTTATTTCTATAAGTAATATAAGCGATTATTTAAAAAAATCTTCTAAATTATTCATTTTTGGTGAATGAAAGGTATTGTTAGGAACAATGTAAAATGTATGGTCCCATCATCACCTGTAAGGAGCTCGTTCAAGACAAAAGAAATGTAAAATTAATTAGATTATTTGAAAAACTTATTAAGACAAATTTATGAGTATCGCAAAAGTAACACAATATTGAATCTAAAAAGTTGCAATCAAATTTTTATTTTTAATCTAGAACATAGTTATGCATTTACATTGTCATATACAAATTTCAGTTGGCCAATTGATTATCTTTCGGGTAGTTATTATTGTCAAAATGTTAAAAACATAAGTCTTTATATATTCAGTTAATACTTACAGTCTTGAACCTTCTAATGAATGCCCACGTATTAAAAACCCACTTAAAAATCTGATTATACACAAAAAAAAAAAAAAAAAAACGTATTAATAGCAATAGTTAACTGCATTTTGAATCAATATTAGTTGGAATATTTTGTTAGTAACAAAATATTCAATAACAAGGTATAGTTTAAGACAAAAACTTAGTAATGTTCAGTACTAGTTAAATTTGTTGTTTGGTTAATAAATATATGTTAGTTGTCTAAACTATAATTTATGACATTTGTAAATATTGTTTCGTATGATCATACTATATCGTGAAAACAAAATTCAATTAGTTTAGATTTCAAATTACATGCAACAGGCGGTTCTTCAACCAGCTCAAAAGAAATAGCGTGTCCTACTTATCTTGAAAGCAATGCCAAACATTTTGGGTTGGGTTCCTCTAATGTTAGGGGACAAGGTAAAGGGGAAAAAAGAGAAAAGGAAAAGGAAAGAATAATACATTATAGATCTGAACTGTCTAATGGCTCCTGCGCTGAGGTGTCAACCATTTAAGAGGTAGCTTTAAGATTTAACTTAAGAAAATTTTCTCAAAATCCCAATCCAAAAGTTGATACGCACCTTTTGACTTTAAAATGACTATTGAGTGATATTCATACAAAAGAATCAGAATATTTTGTACAATATTTAGCTAAAACCCTTCTGTTTCTTTTCTGCCCCCTTTCAAATAGTTTTTGAGGTAAAAGAGAGAACTTGCACTCTGTCCCATCTAGAAAAAGGTTTTTAACCAACTCCTAGATCATTTCATTTAGTTATAGTATTATATTTAGCACTCCTCGGGCGTTCTTTTTTGTTATAAATGGGTTTTCGGTGTGTAAAGTGAGAGTCTTCAAATATTTCTTCGGGAAAGACCACTCTTTAATTGATACTTTCTGTACATTTTTTAGATCGGCTACAAAGCTGCCAAAGTTGAACATGTGTTGCAACAATCTAATGCAATCTCGGGTCGTCAAGGCTGGGTTATTGAACATGTTAAGAAGAGGTTAGACCATCAATTTGTTGAGGATCTACCAGCTATGTCTATCCCAACAAGAAGTAATACCACCAACCGAGAAAATGATAATTCGTCAAAAGAAAAAATAATTGACCTTCAAGTACTAGTGGCGATGCTCATAGCCACAGTTACCTTCGCAGCGACCTTTACGATGCCCGGAGGTTATAACAATGATGGACCCAACTCAGGAATGCCTACTCTTGCTGGCAGGGCAGCTTTCAAAGCCTTTGTTATATCTAACACTACTGCATTCAGTTTATCCGTCCTGGCGATATTCTTACAATTTGATATTTCTATTTTGGGCGCTCGCCAACAGATGAGGTATGCTTACACCGCCAAAGGTTGCATTGTTGTTGCGATAATCGCGATGGGGCTAGCCTTTGCTTTGGGTACGTATGTAGTCTTGACCAGAACTGTCAGGATTGGAATCGTTCCTTCTGTCATGCTTGGATGTCTCGTGATTATATATTTAATTGGTGTTTACCTGGAACCCTCGGCCAGGCACTGGCAACCTTCCAGAAGATACGTCCGAAGCTTATTGTTTGATTATGGGATCCTCTAGGAAAGCTGCTAAATAAGTTGGGCCTGTGGGTTCTATAGTCCCGTAACCTTGTGCACGTGAAATTTTCTGTTTGCTTTGTCAGCTGTCGAGTTCGAGCACTTGTATGTTGGCTGTCTAATTCAAAACCTCTCACTGCCGGCCCGTTGGATTGCGTGCCGGCAAAATTGCCATGCTCAAGATGACTGGAGCGCTGCAAAGACCAACATGTTTTACTTCTCGTGCGTGTGAAGGATGTACAAGTCGATTGAACGTCAAGTTGGAAATGTTTGGTGATAATCGTTAGGTTGAAACGAAAGTGTTGGAGTTGGTGGTATTTTAATTTAAAAATGGCTCTTCGTAGCGTTATTGAGTTTTGTTTGTTTCTACTTGTTGGTTGCCATTACTTTAATTTTCATGAATTACTTTCAACATTCTTCAACCTTCGTAGATGTTTGAAAAGTTTATGATGTAAATCCGCAGTGTTAAATTGATTTGTGAGTCATCAACTTCACTTAACTTTTACAGGTGAACATGGTAGAGATTAATAAATAACTGACATCATAATGAATTTACCGATGTAAGATTGATTAGTAAGTCAATAATTTTTAAATTTTACAAGTAAATCTTATAAGGGATTAGAAGTTATTGATATAGTAATGAATATGCCATTTGTCAAATGAATTACTAAGTTACCAACATTTTGTGAGCTGTACAAGTAGAAACGGTTAAAAGTTAGTGAGTTAGCGATATCGTAATGCAACCAACACCAACTTTCGTTTTAAGTGCGCACAAGGTTTTGCCGAAGAATGTGATGTTTTCTATCTATTTGAAGTTGCCATTAAATTGTGACTTGGCCTAGATTTCTATGCATCGCTCTTTGATGACATAGTTGCACAGGACTGCAAGAAGTACCATAATATTCTCATCTATGGAGAGCGAGAATCATGGCTCATGCGAGATCCTTGCCTTCCAAAAATTCACAAAAATTCGTAAGCCTACATATAAATGGGAATGTCATCTTTTTGTGTGATCTCAGAACTATGAGGTCAATCCAGCAAGTAACTTCTCAAATAATTAGGTACACATGGCCAAGAATGTATCACCGTATCAACTTATAAAAATTCAATCACGCACTCAGCCCAAAAACAATCATCTTGCTTTGTCTTTCATGTTCGTGCATCAAATACTTACGTCACTCGCTAATGCACAAAAAGCGGCAGCAGCCGATCCTCAAATAGCCTAACCATTCTTCAATGCAAACCCTGAACCCATGGGGTCCAACTACTAGAAGCCGTGCCTGTTGTCATGTTCTTCGCTAAAGCTGCATCATCCACCAAGTAAGGTACTACATATTTTCGCATGTCGGCAAGAGATCTGGAGATGGTTCCCAGAGACATTAATAAATTTAGGGCCTGTTTGGCAAATTTTATTTATATTTCCCAGAACAAATATTTATGTTCTTTTGTTCCGATGAACGAAAAGAGAATATAAACGTGTTTAGTAAAACTTTTGTTCTTAGAAACAATAAATCTATTTTTTTGTTTTTGGGAATAGATTTGGAACAGAAATAAAAAGCAGAAAAAAAGTAACTTTTTATTTCTGGGGACAATTTTTCTTTTCTCTTCCTTTCTCTTCTCTTTTCTCTTCTTCTCTTTCCTTTCTTTCTCCTTCCTTTTGGCTAGTCACTGACCTCAACCATGACCGATGACCGACTGATGAGCGCCGGTGACCTCACCGGAGCGTCGCTACCTCCAGTGACGCCAAGCCATGGCGAGGCTTGTCGGCTCGAGCATCGCCGTGGCCTGTGTAGCACGGACACGGCGACACGGACACGTGATACGACACGACACGACACGCGACACGTCATTTCTCAAAAGTAGAGAATTTTGACACGTTCCGACACGTTAAATATTAAATAATTTATTTATTTTTAATTAATTAAATTCAAATTCACAAATAAATAAATAAATAAATAAAGAGTTTACAATGAATTTATACTAATAATATTAATAAATCTTACACTTTTTTTATTTCATTATCCCAAATTTATATTTATTTTCGAAATCCCCCCTCCCCCAAATTTACTTTTATTTTTTAATCTCATTTATTTATTTTTCTGATTAAAAAAAAAAATTCCCCCACTCTCTTCTTTTCCTTATCCATTTCCCCACTCCCAAATTTATTTTCCTTTCCCTCCCCAGTCCCCACCATCGTCCATTCCCCCACCTAATTTTTTTTTTTTTCCTTTCCCTCCCACAATCGTCCATTTCCCCCCCATCTGTCCGTCACTTTCCCTCCCCCCAAAATAGTTACCCATAGACTCCCATTTTTTTAATTACTTTTGAGTTTCTCAGAAACCCTAGCTCCTTTACTCCTCCTCCTCGCCGCTCGCGACCCTTCCTCTTCTCCTCCTCCTCCTTGCCGCTTGCCGCATGACCTCCTTCCTCGCTGGTCGCCACTCCTCGCCGCACGCACAACCCCCTTCCTCGCCGCTCGCCGCTCGTCGCCGCCGCTCGCCGCTCCTCGCCGCACGCACGACCCCTTCCTCGCCGCTCGCCGCTCGCCGCACGACCGCCTTCCTCTCCTCTTCCTCTCACCTTTGGCCCTTTCTCCCTCGCAGCTGCAGCCTCGTCGGATCCTTCGCAGCATCACAAGGCCGACCCTCGCCTCAGTCTAAGCTAGGCCATCTCTCGCCGTCGCTCGTGGTCTGCTCCCTCCCGGACACGCGTGTCGAAACGTGTCGGGAAAAGGTTGACCACGTGTCGAAAATTCTGACATGCGTTGACCGCGTATCCGAGCATGTCGAGGTGTCCGACACGCTCCAACACGTGTCGGACACGATACGCAAGCACGAGACACGCTCCGACACGGCGTCACCCAGTGGTGGCCTAGCAAGGCTTAGCCTCACCGATGGCTGAGTGAGCTTGGCCTTGCTAGATTTAGGCAAGCTTGAGCTTGCCCAGCCAAGGCGAGGCCGAGCCTTGCCAGCCAGTGTGAGGCTCCGGCAAGCTTGTCAAACCTTGCCCAAGCTGATCGTCGGCCGCCGCCATGGCTAGCGACCGATCATAAAGGAGGTATAAGGTGAGAAAAGAAAAAGGAAAAAGAAAGAAGAAAAAAAGAAAAATATAATAAAAATATTTAAAAATAAAAGAAACAACAAAATTATATAATTTTACTAAACGCATTTTTATCCCGAGAATAAAAATTTTGTACATTTACCAAGCGTGTTTTTATACTTAGAAATTATTTCCGGAAAATGAAAAAAAAAAACTATTTTTGATAAAAAAAAAAATTGTTCTAGGAAATAGAATTGTTACCAAATACACCTTTACTTTCCTAGCTTCATCCAGGGTCTTTAATCCAATCCAACCTTGGATGTAAAGCTTGATCCGCAAGTAAGTGCATCAATTAGATACATTCATCGTTGTTTTGCAATCCAATTTAGTCCTAATTATAGAAGGATGCAAATTGTAGCATCGATAAAGGGTGAAAGCATGTTATAACGAGCTACCTGTCTTTCGTGCAACATATTAAACACACATTTGGCTTTACTAATCTCACCACATTTGGCAAACATATCCGCAAGTGCCGTGCCCACATTGCTTGCTCGGCCAAGCTTCTTTTTCTGTGCAATATGGTAAACCTGATAGCCTAAATCTAGAGCACCCAGATCAGCTATAGCTGGAAGAACGCATACAAGAGCGACTTCATCAGGCTCAACCAATGCAGTTGACTGCATCTCAGAAAACTGTCTCAAAGCTTCATGGGGCTGTTTATTTTGGCAATATCCATTAATTATCACGTTCCAAGAATACAGATTCTTTTCTGGCATGGGATTGAAGAGTGAGCGAGCAGATTTTATGTCACCAACATTGCAATACCCATTAATTATTGTAGTCCAAGAAACCACATTCCTCTCCAGCATTTCATTAAACAGATCCTTGGCTGGGTCCATATCTCCCAACTTAACATAGCCATCAATCATTAAGTTATATGCAGCAGAGTCTTCTCAGGCATTTCCTCGAACAACTTCATTGCATTCCCCATATCCCCTCTCCTCGCATAACCACCTATCAGAGCTGTCCACGAGACCAGACTCCTCACGCTCATGTCGTCAAACAACATCCTCGCAGCTTCCACGCTCCCCCATTTCGCATACAAATCCACAAACGCCCTGGACACATAAAAGTCCGACCGAAACCCCATCTTAACAACATGGCTCTGCACCTGCAGCCCTTCCCAACAGGACGTAGCCAGCAAGCCACACTTTGCCAGCGCGGTGAACGTGAAGTTATCGGGCGAAAAGCCGGTGCTCCTCCGGAGATCACGGTAAAGAACAAGAGCCTCGTCAAACTGGCGCAGACCCACGTGGGCTCTGATCACGGCGTTGCAGAGGAACCCATCATCTCTGTGAGGACTTCTATCGAACAGGAGACAAGCATGGCGTAATCCCGTGAGCGGGTCGGAGACGGAGGCGACGGAGGCGCAGCTGGTGACGAGCTTGGTGAGGAGGTTGACGTTGAGGTCGAAAGCGTGGCAAAGCATGAAGGCGTGGATCTGGAGCAGAGCAGGTTGAGAGTTTCTGGTCCGGTGAAGGAGGTAGAGACATCTCTGTTCCAGGGCAGTCCAAATGACGGATTTCGACGTGCGCACCCTGGAGTGCCATAACAAAGAGACAAGTACCATAACTTACGAAATGTATATTTAAAGTGTCAAAATCGGAATAAAAATGATCACTTGATGCCAATCTGGCCAAAGTCCGGCCAAAACGCCGACATGACATTTTTCTGACGAAGCGAGCCCAAAACGATGTCATTTTGCATGCCGACGTGGCCAAATAATGCAAAAACGACGTTGTTTTGGGTTAACGTGATAAAAAATATAAAATTAACTAAATTTAGTTAAAATATTAAAAAATAATAATTTTAAATTTTTTTTTTTTTAAAAAAAAAAGGGGGAGGCAACTAGGGCTGATCCCTCAGTCGCCTCCCCTTTCCTTTTTTTTTTTTTTAATTTTAAAATTATTATTTTTTAATATTTTAAATAAATTTAATCTTAAATTTAATTTAATTAATTTTTATATTTTTTTACTGATGTCGCCCAAAACGACGCTGTTTTTGCATTATTTGACTACGTCAACGTGCAAAACAAAGTGTTGTTTTGGGCTCGTCGCTAGAAAATGCAACATCGGCGTTTTGGCCGAACTTTTGCCGGAGTGACACTTATGATCCGTTTTTCTTTGAATGTGGCACTTTAGCATACATTTCGTAAGTTATGACACTTAAGTGTCTCTTTGTGCAAACTTATGGCACTTGAAGCGTTTTTTTGCTGACGAATTTCAACTGCTCCATGGACAACTAACTTCCAGACTCGTCGAAGTAAGCATCGACCGACACAAAAAGAACTATCTCGATTTCGACTATTTAAGCAAAATTACAGTATAACAAAATAAATGCCTTGTTGCAATTTCCTATCAAAATTATTTCTCATATATTTTCCTATGAAGTGAGTTTAAGTATAAGTTATGTAGTGAAGGTCATCGTTTTGTAATTTCCATTTAATTGCAAATGTTTTCTTGTGAGATGGTAAATTGCTTTTTCCACAATTGGTAATTTTTATTGTACTTTACTTATTATTGTAGTATTCACCTCATGCGAAAGAGTGAATTACTTTTATAATCTTTAAAAGGAGTAATTTACCTTCAAAGTGGTAACATTTCTTAAGACAAAGTATGTTATAAGAAGAAATTCAAAGTAGTAATATAACTTATAAGATATAATTCATCTTACCTTGTAATAAATAAATGGAGCGAGTGTTGATTCTTAACGATCGTAATTGTACTAATTCTCAGATAATTACTAACAAAATAATGTTCATAAAATTAGTTTCAACGTCGAAAATTACCTTCTGATTTGTAAATATTTATAAATGCAAAATTATCTTATATACCGTAAATTAACATTTGAGTCCATAAATTACTCATAATTGGAATCAATTACAAGCCGAAGCTAGTCATTTTAGCAAACGGGACGTGGACATGTATATTTCATATGGGAACCAAAAAGCGCCCGCTTATCCGTTGCGATCATATCCCCGACTTTGACTCCAGCCAATTTTTACTTAGATCTCCAGCAACATGATGTCGGCTAAACTTTTACTAAGGGAAAATTTTTCAACCAAATTTTCGGTTTTTCCACACCTTGAATTACCAAATCTAAAATTGGAACGTAATTAACCTCTTTTTACCTCTTTAATTATATTTCCCCCTGAGATTGTTCCACTGCATTAGTCAATTTGAGATTGAACGCGGATCTATATGTAGAAAAGTTGCGATAGAAACCTCATGAACCGATTGTAATCCTACTTGGCAATACTTAGTATTATCATGCCGTGACGAGTGTGGTGATGATAACTGAAACCATCACTAATCAAGCCCCGATCCGCACAAGCATGTACTTGGCTTAAAGTGAGCAGTCAGTCTGCGTTGGCTCTCATTGTTGGTTATTAGGTTAAACGTGGTTATTGTTGGTTACTATTGGACAATGGGTTGTGTTATCCCTCAGTTATTATTAAAGTGTCTGATAAGTTAGAAAAGGAGTGATCACTGAACCTCCAGTAAGGAATAGCTTTGTGACTAAACATACAAATTCATCTCAAGGAGAGAGGATAGTTTAAAGCTCGACTGTAAGGAAGGGAAAAGTTTTCCCGCCAGATAGGGGACATTCCATTACCGTTTTACTTTCTCCTTTGACATGAAACTCAATCTTAAATGTAAGTCCAAGGTTTCCTATCCCATGGATCAGGAAATACACGCGCTGAAACCCAAATAGATAGCCTTAAAGATGAGACTGTTTCATTTTTCATTACACTGAGGTAGTCCTTATACATACTCTGATCATTTTTCATTACACTGAGGTCTTACACATACTCTGAATTACTCTTTATATTTTGCCAAGTAAAAACTATGTGTCTGTGAAGGGGCAACAAGAGTAAGAATAACTGGGTAAAGTGTAGTGAACAGGCACAAACAAGCAGCCCTCAACTCTGTCTAAACACAACGCTGTACAAGTCATGATACCACTCCGTAACATTTGTAAGTTAGATGCTCACATCCAAATTTTCAATTATCGCAAAATGCATCTCTAGATCTGGAGGCCTGTCAGCAAAATAAAACTTCTCTGCTACCTGTATTTTGCCTCCGGCCTTCTGTGGTTCAGATTCAAGCAGGTGCAGCAGTCTATCCTTTTCATGGCGAATCCAAATGCGATTACGGTCACACCATTGCCTAGGAGTTCCATGAAGGATGAATCGCAATGCCTGAGCTCGTTGTACAAACCGTTGGGAGAGTCTGCCAATCACATTTGGATTGGTGATGTATGCACCAGAGGAATTTAAGCCGACATCAACGTAATGGATTTCTTGGATGCTGTTCAGAAATCTTTCTTTTGTAGTAGGTAAAATTTGAGTCCCCACCCGACTATCAGGGGCTTCATGACCCAATAGCTCTTGTCCAGCAAAAGATAGATGTCCAGAAGATGAAGGTTCGAAATGGCTGAGCTCAGTCACAAGCTGGTTAAGCACAGTGCCACCTTTGCTAAAACCGAGGATGACAGTTTTCGGTGGATGTCCCTGTGGTGGTAATAAGCTTGTGGAGACAAGATTCTTTTTCCTTGAAAGAACATTCTTCGCCTGAAATGCCCAACTAGTTAGCATGAGAAAACCATCATACCAGAGACAACTTTCGAGTTTCAAAAAGAACAAACACATAGGATCTTAAATGGCTAAAAGGAGAGGTCATATTCTTAAGTCGCAAAATAAGTACACTTCTAATTGTCACCTAACTTCATTCCTTCTCGTTTTTTTCCCCAAATACTTGCTTTCCAGGCTATTTTCTTCAAGCTTTTTTTTCTACTTGGTGCTCACATTCTATCATGCTGTATACATTTCCAAATTCAGGTGTCGACCTGCCTAGAAAAGAAATTTAGTTACAGGCACCATTTCTCAAGATGCTTCATATATCCATCATGTTCCTCATGTGCTCAATCAGCAACAGACCACTCAAGGAAGTAACAGATAATATACTATGACAACGCGTGAAAGGGCATGTACCTGAGAACACATATCATATGACTCCATGTCCCATACACAGCGATTTTCTCTGCAAATTAGTAATTCTTCCCAATTTCATGGTACAGTCATCTTCCTTACTTTTGGGTAATTTTCCTTATCTTATTCTTTTTTTCTGGAAGATTTTCCAATTTTTCTTTGTAACTTGTAAACCCCCTTGGAATCATGAAAAACCAAACAAAGATCCTAGCAAGCAACTGGCTCCTCCCATATCACACTGCCTATGACAAGATTCACAGAAACATATCACATCAAACAAATCCACAAAATCGCTTCACAAAGACATCAGCAAACGACACAACTTTTCAGTTTTTTCAAATGCTCCAAAGAGCATAAGCACCAGGAATGACTTCACCTCCTCAAGGCAATTCGACAACAGCGAGACGGTCGACGAAGAAGCAGGGAACCCGACGTGGCTATACGATCTCGGCTCCCATACTTGTTCGCCGAAGGGACGAACTCCTTATAGACGGCAAAGGGGCCGTTGAAGGTGGAAGCCTCGACGACCCACGCGTTGACGGCGCCGCCGAACTTCGAGACGAGAACGTCGGCTATCGCCTGCGGGTCCGACAGCCTCTCCACGACGGGGTTCCCGGTCCCTCCGACTCGATCCCCATTGAAGAAGACCGCGTTGGCGGACGGCGCCTGTCCCCATCAAGGCGAAGCGCGAATCAATCAAGAGTGCGACTAGGGCTTTATAGTGGGGCGAGCAGAGGGGCGAGCAGAGGGGCGGGGGGGCGTACGAGTAGGGTCTCGGAAGACAGCGAGAGGCGGAGAGATACGGCGACTCTGCAGCGAGCGGCGCCCTTGGCGTGGATCGGGACCTTCAGAGTAGCGCTCCATCTATCCATCAGCGACGGAAAACCCTGGCGCCAAAGCTACTCTATCAACATAAGCTTATTGTGATGTAGAAATACCCAATTGGATTCTCTCCGAAAAAAAAAAATACATGATCAATTACTTTCTGTTGATCAAACAAAATTGCAATATGATTCTTTTTCTTCCAATTTTGCCATAAGATACCAATTTCTGCATTTTCGGAATGAGAAATCGATCCTTTTTTCATAAGCATTCCTCATAAATAAAAGAGTCAAGATAGTAGTTACGCCAAAACAATTTGAGAAAACCAATGAAAAATTCCTAAGCCATGCCTTCTTGAATAGGTTTATCTTAAACTTTCCAATAAACTTTAAAAGTCCTTGAATCCATATACTTAAGACAAATTTATTGTATTATAACCACTAAATGGATTTAAATCAGGATTATTTTTTTCGAAATTTCTTGCTTTGTTCTAGAAATGGTCTTTTCTGAAGTGGTCCTTGATGTGAATAAGAAATTCTAAAATTTCCCTGACTTTCTTAAATTTTTTCAGTCCAATCCCTAACAAGTAACAAGACTTCTTTCTATTGACTGCGTTGTAACCGTTTCAGATGGAAGATACCAATCCAAATCTTGTGAGAGAAGAAACGGTTCAATTTCATGTGGGATGGAAGAGATAACACTATCCGACGAATATACTCATCATTTTAATGGTTGCTACATTTGATTTATCGTAACTTATTCTATTGACTTCCCAATTTTCATCAAAATAAAATATGTGCTCACAAAATTATTGAAAGCACTATCCATTACCATTATGAGAATTATCTATTCTATTGACTTATCTTTGAAGCAGCTTCGAATTGTTAGGCAAAAACGCCTTGGACTCTTTTTGAGTGTTTTATCGTGAGTATTCTACATTATTTTCTGTATGTCCGCGATTTTCATTGCTTTGTGTAGATTTCTGTTAAGCGCACCCGATCACTAATTTACTTTTATCGTGTACATCTTTCATGTTTTTGTTGTCTTTCGCCGACACCCTAATGGTATTCTTACCGTTTTCTTAGGATTAGAGAATCTCTTTATTTTTATTTTTATTTTTTGGTCAAAGGAAACAATATATTCAGAGAAAAGTCGATTTACAACCTACCACAAGGGCATCAACATACACCGGATTCATCAAAATATAAGGAGGGAAGATATTCCAATTTTGGGCCCAATTTTCAACTCGTTGGGCCTTTGCGGCCCGATTGGCAACTCCATTGGCTTCTCTTGGACACCACCGAACTATGAGATTAGGGAAAAGAGAAAGCAATTTGGCAGCTTCCGCAAGCAAATGACGAAGTTCCCATGGTGGCAACTCCCTCCTGTTACGGCGTCGACTACAATTTTACAGTCCGATTCGATCACAAGCCTTGCGTGATGCATACCTTGCTTTATCAAGTGGTGGATCGCGAAGGAGAAGGCCTAGAACTCCGCGAGCAAAGCTGAGGTGGCTGGGAATCTACTGGTGTAGATCTCAGTGAGTCTGCCCTGATGATCTCAAAATACTGTAGCCATCGCTCCTTCTGTACTTTCTGGTTGAAATGAGGCGTCAATGTTACACTTTAAGGTACCAGGATCAGGTGGTCTCCAGAGATGAGCGGGATTCAAATTTACATTAGCTTGTCTCGCAGATGAAGGGGATGCGATCTGGTGAAGGCGAGTCTTAGTCAAAGCAGCCTCTACCGCAAGGGTTAGCCGTTGATTGCGGAAGATGTAGGCATTCCTCATTTTCCAGATTTGCTAGCAAACATTGGCAAGGACTTCTAACGAAGGTGAGTTGGCTGTCGAAACCAATTTTGTTGCGAACCAAGCATCTAGTCGATGGAGGTGATGAGGCTAAATATGAACATTGATCTCTGGATGAGTCCATATAGGTTGAGTCCAAGAGAGAAGTAGGAGCAGATGTTCTAATGTTTCTGGATTTTGCTGGTTGCATAGTTTTTTTTTTTTTTTTTTTTTTTGGTAAAGTTGCATAGTTGACAAGTAGGGATCAAGAGTAATATGTTGACGGAATAAATTATCTCGGGATGCTACTACATTTTAACAAATCGACCAAAGAAAGGTCCTTATTTTGGGGGCCGTTCGCATTGACCAGATTTTGCGCCATAGATTTCTAGGTATCTGATAAGAGGTAGATGGCATATAATTGTTGTCGTGGCTTGAGATGGCTGTTAAAATTCGATAGTTGCTCTTTACTATGTGTGTACCATCCTTTGTAGCTGGCCAGATTAGTTTATCTTCTACATAGAGAGGTTTAACTAGGATGGTTAGAATTTCTTAAACAGTCTGCTCGTCTAGAAAGCAATAAAGCAAAGGTACATTCCAGTTATTTTGGGTAGTATCCATTAGATCAGCCACTAGCTTCGGGTCCTCTTGATTAGCAGGACCACCTAGAATGCCACTTTGTAACCATGGATCCTCTCGGATACTAATTTGCCTCCCATTGCCAACCGACCATCTAGTGTATGGGAGAATAGCATCCCTACCTGTAAGTATACTCTGCCAAACCCATGATGGTCGACTTCCTTTAGTTGCTAATTTGAATTCTGTGGTATGAAAATACAAACCTTTAAGTAGTTGAACTCATAAAGCTTGAGGTTGTTGAAGTAACCGCCATGCTTGCTTGCTGAGCATGGCTTTATTAAAATCGATGAGATCCCGAAAGCCAAGCCCGCCTTGATCCTTACTGTCTTTGAGTGCATCCCAGTTCTTCCAATGTATTCCTGCCCTATGCATATCATTTTTCCACCAAAATCTTGCAATGCTCTTCTCGATAGATTTACACAGCGATAAGGGTAACTTGAAAACCGACATAGCATATTGTGGGATTGCCTGAATCACAGACTTGATAAGAGTTTCCTTATCTCTCTTTGAAATGAGCTTTTCTTTCCATCCTTCAAGTCTGGAGTGAACACGTGCTAGAATCCACGAAACACATGTCCTTCTTGGAACGACCCCACGAGGGGATACCCGGATAGTTGCTAGATCTTTGAAGCATGTGAATTCGTAGCTCTAGAGAAATATTTTCCTGTCGGCTTATTGGGTAATGCCGGCTGAAAATAATCCCTGATTTGTTGCGATTTAAAGCTTGGCCCATAGCTACACAATACTGATTTAAAATGTTAGCAAGGTTTTGACACTCACGAATGCTGCCATCGAGGAAAAAGATTGCATCATCAGCAAAAAATATGTGGGAAAGGGTAGGGCACCATCTATTCAATCTTATACCCTTTATTTGTCTCATAGTTACTGCTTGGCTGATCAATATTAACAGAACATTAGCAACCAGAATGAATATATATGGTGATAGAGGGTCACCTTGTCTTAGGCCACATGTGGGATAGATATAAGGAAATAGCTCCCCATTAAACCTGATACTATAAGATGTAGTTGTGATGCATTGCATTATCCATTGTACCCACACTGGATGGAAGCCCACTTGTAGAAGATAATCCCGAAGAAAATCCCATTCAACTCTGTCATATGCCTTATGCATATCGGTCTTGAGAATTGCATTGAATTTTGTTGTCCCCCTTCGTGTTTTAAATTGATGAAGAACTTCTTGAAAGATTAAGATGTTGTCTTGGATCTGTCGGCCATTGACAAATGCAGTTTGTTCCATAGATATCAGCTTGGGTAACCAAGGTTTGAGACGGTTGGCAATCACCTTCGAAATGACTTTGTATGCAAAATACAGAGACTAATTGGTCTATATTGCTCTAGTCTTTCTGGATGAGGGGTCTTGGGAATCAAAGCTAGAATAGTGCGGTTCAGAATAGTTGGCATCTGTCCTGTCCAAATTTTTTTTTTAACTAGAAGAACAAGATCGTCTTTGATTACCTCCCAATGAGATTGATAAAATATTCCATTGAAACCATCAGGGCCTGGGGCCTTATTGGACCCCATCTGAAAAGTAGCCCGATGAACTCTTCCAGTAAAGCATTGTTCATTTCGCTAGTAACCACCTGTTGGCATTACTGAATGATGGGATTCTAATTTCGATGACCCACCGTAGTATATAAGTTAGCAAAGAAATTGCATGTCATTACTTGTAAAGTAGTAGGATCTTGGATCCATTGATGGCTATCATCTTGAAGCATGGTAATGCGATTATTTTGCCTCCTCTGAAGAGTAGTCGCATGAAAAAATATTGTGTTTTTATCGCCTCACCTTAACCATTGGATTCTAGATCACATGGCCTAGTATTGCTTTTCTTGCTTCCAAATCTACCTTATTTCCTCTTTGAGCTTAGTAACATCCTCTCTATTATGATGTGCATGCTACTGATTTGTGTTAGGGAAATCCCTTATGATGTTTTGAAGATGACAAAATAAATCAAAGGCTACTAACGTGTTTAATGGTTAAGTAATAGACCATGCATATGATAAAACATGTAAATGATATTGTCAAAGTCTGAAGACGGCCAGAAGACTAAACGTAACACATGTCTAAAGTATATTCTGAAGATTTCTAGACTTTTGTGTCAAAGTCCGAAGACTGCCAGACTTTAGTGTCAAAGTTTGCTCTACATCAGAAGTCTGCTTACTCTGACAAATTCCAGACTGAACGTGAATGAAGAACCAAAAGACAGACTCTATGTTGAAGCTGAACTTATTCAGACTATATCCAGACCTTAAAAGCTAAGTCCTGCTCGAAGTAGAATATGTTCACTCCAAATTGTAAAGTCTATTACACTCAAACTCAGATTGTAAAGTCTATTGTTCTAGGACTTTACATCCAGATTTGACAGAACATAACACAAGCACCAATTATATAATGGCTAGCAATTTGGTTTGAATTCTACATCAAGATTGATTTGATTGACTCAATCTAATTGATTGACAATTGGATCTTGAAGACAAGAACTTTCTATACGAAGAAGCTTTACTTATGGAAACCAAGATTCTGTTTGTATGGGCGATCAGAATCAATTTGGGATTCTACTTTTGTCACTCAATGGCTACCAAATCTTCTAGATACAGAGCTGTCCAATGGATAGGAAGACGATCCTCGAGATACTGTCCAACGCTAGTTTGGAAGTGGAGGAGTATTTAAGGAGATGAAGGATCGATGAGCAAGTAAGAGACGGAGCGTAGAATTTATAATTCCAAAGTTTGAGCGACCTTCGATTATACACTTGTCTCTTGTGAGCTTAAACATTTGTGATCGTGAGAGAAATACCAAAAGAGTGACTTAGTGAGATAGTGTGATCTACTAAGTGTTTGCACTCAAAGTTGTAATCTCTTGTTAATTACATAGTGGAATCCAGCCAAGAGGCTGTTAGCGTGGGAGAGTGGACATAGGCTTAGATTAAGCCGAACTACTATAAATCCTGTATTTTTATTCTCTTCCCTAACTCCTTTGTTTTGTTTGAAGTTTATTTTATTCTGCATATATTTTCCAAGATTTATTTTAAACACCTATTTACCCCCCTCTAAGTGTTCTTACTAGCACTATCAATTTGTAATTTGGCGAAGCTGTTGCTGTAAATACGCAATTTTAAGATCACCTTTGGAGAATTTTGAACGACTCCACTTAGTTAGGGCTGTAGAAACATGCTGTAATTTTGAGATTAGGTCGGATCCATTAACCCTGACTGAGTTCCATGCTACTGATATTATTTCACTGCATTCTTCATCTTCATTCCAGAAAACTTCAAAAGTAAAAGATTTCCTCGGGGCTTTGTAGGATGCTGAAGAATTGAGAATCAATGGGCTATTGTCAAAGCCAATAGCAGGCAAGACATACACTTCAGCAATAGGAAATAAGACGCACCAGTCCATTGAACACATTGCCCGATCCAGATATTCCTTCACCAGCTCATCACCCGTGCGATTGTTCATCCAGGTAAACTTACAGCCCTTACTCGGTAACTCCATAGTAGAACAATCGTTAATAACAGCTCAAAAGGATAGCATTCTATTGCGATCTGCTTTTTTCCTTCCAATCTTTTCCCATGGATAGAGGACTTCATTGAAGTCCCCCACACATAACCAAGGTAATGTGTTAACATAGCTAATCTCCCAAATTTCATCCCAAAATAGTTGACGATTGTGATACACATATGGAGCAAGAATACAAGTTATACGCATAGTCCGATCATCCTGGAAATCTATATAAATCATATCCAAATAGTCTGGCATTGAGTGGAGCACATTTAAAATTACTTGACTATTCCAAAATAAAGCCACCCCTCCCACCAGACCTCTAGGATTGATAATATAAGAGTTAGGAAAGTTAAGGCGACGCTGAAGCCTTCAGACCGTCATCTTAGAATTCTTGGTTTTCGACAAAAAAACTATTGTGGGCTTCTCCTTGGCCATCATGGCCCTTAAAGCTTGAACTGTTAGGGAGTTGCCCAATCCCTGACAGTTCCAGCAGATCATATTCATTTGTGAGGTGGTGGCTATTGAGGGCCAGCCACCGAAGCCCAATGTCCAACTTCACCTGCAACAAACACAGGGGTCTCCATAAGGTTAGAGTTGTCTAGGTTCTCCAAAGATTAAACCCGTAGTGTTATAAGAACTGTGTCGCTTCTATTTTTTGGTGACAACCACTTTCAACGTCAATCTAGAACTTTTAAGCTTCTTATATTGATGAGTATTTGTGGAAGGATTCTAAATTCCTTTTTGCTTTACTGCTACAGGAACGAGAGCAGTGTGGAGGGATGTCTTGTTCTTTGTTGTTTCTTTAACAGGTCGCTGAGAAGTGTCCTTGACCTGGAGAGCTGCCAATGAGTCTGGACTTCTAGTGGTATATGCCACCTCATGTCTTGGAAGCTACAGTAGGGGCAGGTTCTGAAGTTATGATGGAGGCGTTTCAAGTACACTCGCTGCATCCTGCTCGGCAGTTGTTTGTGGTGAGTAAAAAGTACTCCAATAAGGACTACATTCTTTTATCTCAGCCCTAAGCCATTGTCCATAAGTCATTTTATCCCATCCTTCAAACCTAGCATTGTCATATGGAATATCCTTACAAGCCATAGCATAATGACCCAATTTTCCACAAGAGTAACATAAGTGAGATAAGCGCTCATAGCGGAAATCAAGCCGTAGAATTTTACCATCTAGCCTAATCAGTTTCCCTATTCTCAGAGGTGCTTGGAGATGTAATTCAACTCAAGCTCTTATTGCCCGCAGCATAGTCCCTTCTTTAGATTCGATTCTAACTTTTACAACTTGTCCTATATCCTGAATTGCTTTTCTGATCATTGGTTCTATGGTCCATTCTAAAGGTAAACCAAAAATCTGTACCCAGAAAGCACAAAGTTGAGAAATCATAACAAGTAACGAGGTATTGGGCTGCCACGGCTTTAGCATGACAAGGTGGCTTGAAAACAGCCAAGGGCCTCCCTCGAGGACCCGCTTTTTGTCTGAATAGGATTTAAATTTTGCCACATATAGGTTCATTTCTCTTTGGGATATTTCAACATGTTCGATCCGCCATGCCTTTTTCATAGTACTTTGGAAAGCCTGCAAGTTGATAGTCGGATTAGACAAGATTTTATCTACTAATGTGAGTCGACACTCTTCTAAAATTTCAAGGGAAGGATCGTCATCCCAGATTTCCAATTGATGCTCTGTATTGAGGGGGCCTAGTCGAGCACATAAAGCAGCCAAATGCGTAGATTCATCTGGCTCACTACAAGCCATTCCAGGGCGAGAAACAGGCACACACGATCAATAAATATGGAAAAGTAGAGGCTAATAAGGAGCATTCCAATTGCGCCACCTACTTGTGGGAAAGCAGAAAGACTTCCATATCAACATAAAAACCAAAGTTGAGGGGACATGCAGAGGGCCGCCCAGTCCGGAAGAAATTTTCATCTTATGCTTTATCCCAAACCCAACATGTAAAGAGGACATAGAGAATCTCTTTATTAAAGTCTTTTTTTTTTGTCCTATTTTAATATTACATCCTTCCCGCAATTTTCAAACTTTCCTGAGGTTTCTCCCCGTAATCCAACTAGAGGACCATGGGTAGCTTATATATTCTAAGATCTTACAAAATGGAGGAGAGATCCAACATAGCAGAGTTTCTAACTAGGACCTTGGATAGCTTAGATTTTGATACGCTTTATTTTCTCCCTACCTTTTGTTTATTATTTATTTTTATTTTGGGGCTTCGGCACTTTGGACGGTTGAAAAAGTGGATGAAAGTTTTTAAAATAAAAATAACAACTCAATAGAGCAGAGTTTCTAACAAAAATTGAAGAAAAAAACATAAAATTATAGGAAAATAATGAGGATTATAAGTCATTCCGAATTCATTGCATCCGTGTTAGGCACCAATATGGCTTGCCACTAGCTCTACCATCTCTATCCCTTCTTGCTTAAAAATTATCATAGTGCATGAGAATTGCGAATTTTGAAGTAGGCTTATGGCATTCTCTTCATTTCTGTTGTGAATCATTCAGAATTTTCCTGATAACTTTTCAATGAATAAGGGTGCATTTGGTTCGGCATTTGGAAAGCTCATTGGGAAAATGCAAAGCAGGTTACCTAAAGGGCTTTGAATGAAATGTAAAGACTGTTTGGTAAATTCTGCTTTGAAAAGCAACTTTGAGAGAAATGTTGTTTGGTAGAAAACACATTTGAAAAGCCCAGTTGGTGAATAATCTAAATATTTTAATTTTTATTTGTTTAAAATTTTAAAAAAAAAAGAATGTTTACGACTTTTTTTAATTTATATTTGACAACAATGTTAAAGATGTGTAAACAATTTTATTAAAATTAAAATTCTTTTTTTTTTTTTTTTTTTTGCTAAATAATATCAAATGGAAAAAATTTACGTGCTCTCTTTTTCAATTACAATAAGAATACTTTCATTACAATAAAACCATGATAACATATGCTTTGAAGAAAGAAGCTCATTATCCTTAAAAATTACAAATATCCTTCATTACTTTATAAATTCATAGTTATTTGATCATGTAAACGTGCCATATCAGATGCTACATCATCATTTGCAGCATTACCCTCCCATTTACATCATTAGGATCCGTTGTATATAAATTGTGATCCAAATCTACTCTAGTAAAATGTGTATCATTCAGGGCATTTCTTCGTATATAATTGCTAGTAGCAACATTTGTTACTTGCAAGAATGAATAATCTCGCAGAGCAAAGAATGCAGTGGAAAATGCGAATCCAAGTTCGGTTGAGGTATCTAGTAATGCTTTATCTTCTCTAGAAAAATTTCACTTTTTTTTTTTAAAACATAATGTGATGAAGGATTCTCGATTCATTTGCATTTCCTTTTTTTTTTTTTTTTTTTATGGTTGATTAATTACTATTGAACATAAAAAAGATCATTATTGAAAATTATACAGTGCCTCTATTTTTGAGGTACGAAAAATATCGTGGTCTCCTCTACGGTGAATGTGCAAGTGGGAAAAATTACTTAATCAGTTTTAAACTTTTCAATTTTACTATTTTAGTCTTAAACCTTTGCGTAACATTCTAGTATAGTTCATCCAACAAATTTTCATGGAAATTGATGACGAGATAGTCTAGTCATCATCACCTTGCTATACAGCATGATATTACCACTTTAGTAATTTCAAGTGAAAATTGATCAAAAAAAAACTACATTCCAATTTCGCACAAAAGTTCAAGACTAAATTGACAAAAATGAAAAGCTTAAAACTAAATTGGAATCTTTAAGACTGATTGATTGGATAATTTTTCTTTTCGGGAGAAAGACCTGACAACGGCCTCGATGCTTGCTGCACGAAGCATGACGCTTGGGTTCAAGCCAAAGCAACGAGTTTCGACATCAATATATCCAGCTTGTTCTTCATCAAATCACTTGATGACTAGTCGTTGGCCCCCACATCCACATGGACATTTTATGAGGATGAATGCGGATAGCTTTTCACCGGTGAACGGTAGCTTTACACGTCTATAGATGAAGTAAAAATGGCGTTAAGGGACCAACAGGTCAAAAGAAAGAATAGACACCAAATGTGGTGAAAACATCCGAGTAAAATTATTGTGCCTGCAAAGGCTATAGTGTTTCTCAATTTCACTACACCATCTCTTCATTCACAAGCCAACTGTAATTTCTGCTCTGAGGTTCAGGGGAGGAGATTGTGCGGGATCAAATGACTCATGTTAGCTATAATATCAACATTTGCTTTTATAACAGAAAGTGCATATCTAGATTATCTCGCCCATTGACCGTTCTAGGACAATAACATCACAAATATTTTGGCTTGTCAAATGTAACAATCGACATCAATGATGAAGAAATCATATTGTTGGATGGTTTAATTTGAACTTTCATTTATAGAAAAGGTCATATCGCCCACATAAACATATGGGAGTTGTAACATTGAGTCCTGAGGGGTTCGTGCAGACAACTCTCTTAAGTCAGGAGTGCAGCCAAAACTTATTGAGCTGCATGGCCAACTTCAAGAACTCCGGAGGGCGAATGTTTGAAGGAAGTAAGTGCTAAGTTGAGGATGTCATCGACATCCTCTCTCTTGTCACGGAAGCTGCTTTGCTTGCCGGAATATACCTCCACAAGCCCTGAATCTCTTTCCTTGTTCAATGGACATATCAACTCGGATCCCTCCACCTCACTTCGCGATCACCCCTCTCTTTCAACTTTTGTGCTTTGTCTTTGTCTGTTCTCGTTCTGTTGCAACAAATGGGAAAAAGAGTAGAGAGTATTGAAGGTGCCTTTGTTTTCCTTTCCTGTAGAATTGGAAGATTAATGGAAACTGACAAGGGACTTCAATTATAACTGCAGAAACAAGAACATGAAGTGGCTAGAGAGTTCAAAACACAAGATCCACGTACAAATATAGAACGCCAAATATTGTGAATTGAACATATTACCCTATACTTCCATACTTAAAATTAATTAATGTTAACATTATCATGATGAGGGGGAACGGACTTGATTTTACCATAAGGGTGACCAAGAAAGACATTTGAATCGTTGACAAACAACTGTGACCTTTAGTGAGCATCCGTAGTAGCTATTAAAAGAATTATGGTTGAGACTCACATATGTGTCCTCTGTTTCTAATGTTAGGATGTTCAATCTTCGGCATTAGGAATCACGTAATTATGGTTGATATTTTCCTCAAGTTCATAAAAACCCAACTGAAGAGACATGGAACATGTGATGTGTAATTTGCCTACATTAGCCGTTACTTAAGTGGGCCTAGATCCCAACTCCCATCTCTCTCTCTCTCTCGTGTAAAGGAGAAGAAGATGATGACGATGATGCAATCAATTGGGGTAGGGGCAATAAGAACAGAAACTGAAACAAACGCTTTTTCTTGTTGCGACTCATGAAATTGTTATGTCAAAGGTTTGGCAGTTTCACGGTTCCTTGCCCCCAACAACCCCTCCTTTCCCTCGACGGTTGACAACCTTTTCCTTAAATCCTTCCCCCCACCGCATCCCTCTCCCCATCCTTGCCATCCATATATACTAACTTGGTTCGGTCATTTCAACGAACACATGATAAGCAGCAAGTTGGGATTAGTAACAGCGCATCAAAGTCCAGAGGTGCCCAAACTCTCAAAATAGGAAATTGCACACCGTCATCCACGGTTAGGCTCTGTGCTCAAGCATGCGATCCAAGTCGAAAAGACGTAAAAAAAACAAACAACCGAAAACGGGAAAAAAATCATCAGCGCAAGCCGACGCACGCAACAAAGCGTCAGATTGGAACTAGAGACTAAACACAAATCAGCAATTCTAGCAACTGTGAACGTCACGACAGACGTCAAAAGCCGGAAAAAGGCAAACCCGAAACATGGCATCTCCAGTCCCGAGCCACTGGAGCCCAGGCAAAAAATCGCACTCAATGACAGGGGAGGGGAGGGAAACCACGAGAAACGAACGAGAAACCGTACGGACCGTGAGAAACGTTGGACCCACTTGGCGATTTGCAATACCCACAGGAGCTCCTCCGTCGGCCGCAGTCCAAGACCTCCCTCCTTCCTCACCGGGAACACCGGGCTTCGGGAGCGAGGGGGAGAGAGGAGAGACGAACTGCAGAGGATGAGCAAAAGAAAAGCGCAGTCGAGCAAGAAGAGGTTGTCGCGAGGGAGAGAGCGACGGAAGGGTCGAGCACCGAGCAAGAAGAGGTTTCGCGAGGGAGAGAGCGACGGAAAGCGATGGATGGGAGGAGTGCGAATTAGATCTAGGGTTTTCTTGTTTTCAAAATGGGCAACGTTGGGTTTTCAAGAAAATTTTGAGGGTAAAATAGGCAACGTAATATTTTCATTAAATGAAGCCTCAGCATTCCGAAAATGCTGAAAGAGCCTTGAGCTTTCAGCATTCCCAAGAACTTGCTTTCATTTGAAAGCTCATTGAGATTGGTTGCCAAACACCCATTTTTGGGCTGAATGAGCTTTGGAGGCTGAATGGGCTTTCTAAATGCCCATCCAAACGCACCCTAAGTCGTAACAGTCGAGAAAAATCTCGTTGCATTGTACCGCGGGTCATTTTTGTCGAAAAGTAATGGAATAGTCTTGAAAATCGGTCAAAAATTATACCCACTTGATTTTATGTTATCATGGTCCATGAGAGTTGAGGAAACTTAGAAAATATTTCCATGATTTTTAGGTTGTAACACGTTGTGATTGTGGCATGTTTGATGCAAGTCAATGAAAGCTTACGTAATGACTTCCCAATAACCTTCGTAACACATCTAATTTTGTGATGCTATAGATCATTTTGGTGAAACCTTAATAATTTTGGCCTCGGATATCGATCAACCAATGTCCAAGCATCAAACCATTGATATCATTGCTTCTTAATTTCATTGCCCACTTTGAAACTATCATGGTTCATGACAATTGAGAAAATTTGACATACTCTCGTTACCACATCGTATCATTTTATCATAAGTCATTAAAATTTTTGCAATCTTTTTTATGAAAAGCTTGTGATATATCTTATTTTGTCAGGCTACAATTTATTTTTGTTTTGGAAAATAGTGGATTTAGTTTTAGAGATTATTTGATCGGTGACCAAGCATCGACCTGTCGGCTTCTTTTGTTCCATCACTTGATTTGATATTATCATTGTTCATGAGGGCTAGGGAAGTTTAGAAATACTGGCACAGTTTTAAACGTCGGAACACATAGTAATTGCTACAATTTCTCGTAAACCAATGAAAAAGATTCTAATGCAATGAACTAGTCATAACGCATCTAATTTTTTGTAATACTACAATTAATTTTGGTTGTAGCACAATAAATTCGGTGTCAAATACCATTCGACCAATGTCGACCCATCGGTCCTCGATTCCTATTTGGTTCCGCACTTGCTTTAATATTTCCATGGCTCCTGATAATTGGGAAAATGTGAAACTCTTACGGTATCTGAAGGCGTGACACGACATACCCGTGTTCGTTTTGCTGGAATTCAATGAAATTTTAATAAGAGCTTCAATGAACAAGTCCTCGGGGACATTGAAAGTGGTCGTCGATCAACCGACACGTTTAGACAATCGACCAAGCTTGGAAGATAAGTGTCAGACATTTCACAGAAAAAATGAACCGTACTACGAACGAATACGACTTGCTCGATGCAGAGCCGGTATGACCTTCTAACTTGTATAATGAACTTAATTACAGTTCCATTAATAAGAAGGGTGAGTAGTGGCGAGCCGTTACTATATAAGAGTCTCACGCTCATTATAAAATGATTGATTTGAGCTATAACTACTTCATGATACTTACGACTCAGTCTGATGTCGGGTATCCTGTCATACCTCACCAAGGCGCTAGCAACTAGGAAGTCTTATCAAGTTAAATAACATAACATGAGCCATCTAGAAGTTCGCTTTCAAGCATATCGAACTCGTGACCTCATAAAAAGTAAAATAACTTATTTATCACTAGGCCAAAAAAACTACCTTGGCGATCAATCATGACATGTTACAATAATCTACGACAGGTTTTCAAAGACTCTTGACCTCTAGTATAACAAGAAAATTTCCAGTCAGGTGTATGCCACAAACAATCCTCGGCGTATTGACACATTTAACATGTTAATCAATCCTCGAAGCCATGGAAGCTTCAAGCGCTAAAATGTTCTATAAAAATCTCCATGAATACGAAGGGAAAAAAGAAGAAGTTACTACGTCAAACACTGAAAGAGTTGTGGGTTGCGTGGATTTGATGTTGTGGCATATTGTTTGATATTCGAGTCAGCCATGGATGAATTTTTCCCCCACCAGATAATCGATACCGTGCTGGTGATGCCAATGGTTAGAGGCCGCCATTGTCTGTCTTTTGTTTTTGTCTCAATGTGCATATATGCGTTTGATTTGTTGGAATGGCTATTGTTTTGAAATATACGTTTTCGATGTTCATCGTGTTGAGGCTTGGCGATGGCCGAAGAGATGACTGGTGTTAATGACCTGGTTGTTGGGAAAATATGACGAATGATAGTGAATAATAATTAAATCAGACTTTGAGGTATGATATTACTTTCTTTAATCAATTATTTATCCCAGAACATTACTAATAGTCACTGATAAATTTTATTCAGGATACAACAAAATCTTGATTGTGAATACTAAATAGTAATTATAGTATTTCTTTAGAGTCTCTCAAGAAAAACAATTGGAAAAGATGGCTGTATTCTTTCCAAAAGACTTGATCATAATTGATCTAAAAACTTATGTACTTATCTCTGTCCATTGACCAAAGATAACCTTTCGAAGAATATTACAAAATGAAAAACTAGAAATTAAATAAATAAAAAATAATCACAACTCCTTTTGTAAACAATTGCTTTAACACGATGGTATTGCTAATTTTTATCAATATGAATTCGAATTTTTCAATAAATAAAAAAAAATAATGATTGTTGGTTAATGCCAAATATTGTTTACGTGCGCACTCAAATCTTTTCGAAACGGGACAAAGCACCTTTTAATTTGTTTACAAAACAAACTACTAACACCGGTGATAGTTGGTGAGGTTAGCTGTTAACGTTGAACTGGTTGAGATTCCGACGTGAGTTCATGTAGTGAAGTTTCAAAGTGTCGAGTTCATCGGTGGAGAAGCTTCAATGAAGACGCGGTAAAAAAGACGGGATTGGGGAAGAAGACGCGGTAAAAAAGAAACGGAGAAAGAAGGAAAAAAAAAAAAAAAATTAAAAATAGAAATAGGAAATAAAAGCAGTAAAAAAAGAAAAAAATAAATCTGAGTCGGGTCGGATTTGGTTATTTGGTTCGGATCAGGTGGCCGGGTTGGATCAAGGACGCTATGGACTGGAGGTATTGTGAAGCTGGGCTGAGCGTGTGGGCTGAGTTCTGATTGGGCTTAGAATGAATAGAGACAAGGGAAATTAGCAACTCGGGCTTGAATTGTTGTAATAGCCCGAGTCCATCAGGCTGCGGCTATATTCGGACCGGGTCCTAGGGCCGGTCCGAATTTAGACCCAACCCGGACCGCTAGGGTTCGGGGAAGACCAGTAATCGGACGGGGTTCCCTGACCCGATCCAAGTTTCATTTTTCCAGAATTTAAAAAATCCAAAAGAATTTTAAAAATAATAAACATTTTAGAAATAATAAAATTTTAAAATTTTAAAATTCAAAAAATCAAAAATAAATAAACATAAATATATTACAAAATATCAAAAATTCAGAAGAAGTTTAGAAATTTAGTTTTTGACTAGTTTCATTAGATTTATAGTGTTGACTCTAGCATAGAGTAGTTTAGCAATAAAAAGTGTGAAAATCTTTCAATAAAAAGTAAAACTCAAAATTGGATAAGTCTTTAGGGCTTTATAATAGAACTTTTTGAATGCTTTCATTTTTAGAGACGATACAAGGTTGTTGTTTCAGCACTTTCATTTCAACTTTACTTGATTGCATTCTTTCAATACATCGATTATTCTTTTCTTTTCTTAAAATGGTTATGATGACATTTAGGATCTTTGATTAATAAAAAGACTACCTGTCAATATTTGAGTTTAGATACCAAAAGAACACTAATTAGATAACTAATGTAATCAAATCTCATTCCCTAAATCTCTAGTTGCATAGATAGTGACGTATTCTTTCATTCCTCACTTGATTTCTAGCCACTTCATTAGGCTAGTGGTGGTTCTTTACATTAATTTTTAGGATCAATTCAAATTTAAATTAGAAATCTCGTGTCACTCGAGGTATAGTTTTGGAAGAGACCACATTTATGATTGAGCCGTTTGTGGTGTTATCGAGTGAGGGTCCATCCAAGACCTTAACTTGTATGTACCATTCGAATCGTCTAACAAACAATTCCTCTAAATCTATCCTCGAAGGTGACTCCTTCAAGGGTAGGTCGCAACAAAAGTTATGGACCTCTAGAAATTTCATCGCTTTTTGGGCACTTGGGCCATTTGCTTGGTTTATTGGGCTTAGAATTTTTTGGTCCATGACACATGCACCTCTATTGAGTGATGCCTGAGCGGCAACCTCGAGGTTTGGCCCAAATTGAGCAAAGGTGGTTGCTTCACGATGTTGTGCCAATTCTAGTTTTGTAACCTCCAAGAGACATAAATGTTTTTGGTGCATAAATGTGTTTGGTGCACATGCGTAATACACATGAAGAAAATGACGGCCACAAACATCTTGCAAAAAATGCGCTATGAGTTTTTTTGCCGATCCTTTAGAGAAATTAATGCATAATTGAAACAATTTGTGAAGTCCTCTAGTTCAAGGCATTGTAGAAACGACCTATGGTAAGTTCTTGCTCCATAAAGGATCCGGTGGACATTGCAATGATAAATATACATTAAAACTTATGCATCCGGTTGTTTTTTTTTTCTTTTTTTCATTTAATGTGAATTTCTCCATTTCGTAAAACATGAATGACTTCAAATGATATAAGCTTGTACATTAAGCTACCCTTTTTCTCTACACAAGTATCTTCCCTGCTTATTTTCCCCATTTCTGGTAGTATGGAGTACAAATTTATTCATAATCGATTGATGTGAGGCATTTTAACAGGAGTGTAGTGAACCGAGCGTAGGTCCTTTCTTTGTGAGTTTGTCACTTGTGTACGATCTCCATTTGTCTTTTAACTTTTTTCGCTCTCACTTCAATCACCTCCCTTTTGAACACTTTAACAGTACAGTATTGTACCGTACACATTAATTACTAACTCTGGATGAGAATAATCGATGAAGTAAACTATTTGAAAAAATCTCAGCCATTGAATGTTGGTTCGTTAGAATTTTCCTATCTAGATGGCACCGTTCTCTAGAGATTCCTTAGGATATTCATGTGGTTGAAGAACTATCTGCGATGGTTCTCACTGCTACCTACCCATAGAAAGGAGGCAAGGAAGTCTAAAGTTACGATAACCTAGGAAGTATCATGGATGTACAATAGTTTTGTGTCTCATGAAAAGTGGAAGACGAGATGGTTCAAAAGTCTAAAGATAAAAGGAAGATGGTTCTCATTGTCACGTATCCATAGGGGAAGGCATAGAAATCTAAAGTTACCAAGTTCGAGGAAGCATCGTGGATGTGCAATGGTATTGCTTTTGAGTAAATGTGGAAGACAACATGCTTCAAAAGTAAAAAAGAAAAAATTCAAAATAAAATGTAGACAACTCAAAAGCGGAAGGCCACATGGGAAAAAAGTGAAAAAGTTATAAAATAAAAGACGCCTCATAAGTGGAAAACCAAATATGGACAAAAGTAAAAAGTCAAACTAAAATAAGACACCTCCCAAGTGGGAGACCATGCTTCAAAACTTAAAAAAAAAAAAATTCAAAATAAAATGTAGACAACTCAAAAGCGGAAGACCACAAGGAAAAAAGTTAAAAAAGTCATAAAATAAAAGGGTTAATATCCTGAAAACCACGATTGATACATTTATAACAAATTTACTCAAAACTATTTTTTTAATCGTGAAAAACCCCAAATTAATACATATGTGACAAATTTACCTCGAATGACCATAACAAAATCATAAACTCATACATTTATGACAAATTTACTCTAAACTAATTTATTCGACCGCAAAACACCCAAAATTGGTAAATTTATAACAAATATACCATTCGCTAAATTGGATTAATAACACAAAAAAATCACAACAATTGTAAATTATGACAAACAAAACGTAAAATCCCAAATTGATATACCAGTCAACTATCACGTGTCATTTAACTTAATAATTTGATAGTAAAATTTAACGAAAACTAACATAGGGTAAAATTGTCACAAGTGTATTTGTTTGGGGTAAATTTGTCAAATGTATACTAGTTTGAGGTTTTTAGTGGTAAAAAAAATAGTTTAGGGTAAATTTGTTACAGATATACCAATTTGGGGTTTTTCAGGATATTACCCCTAAAATAAAAGACATCTCATAAGTAGAAGACCAAATGTGAAGAAGAAGAAGAAGAAGAAGAAGTCGCATTGATGGAAGACCACATGGGACAAAAGTCAACATTATATAGGAGAGACCTGGGAGTTGATTTTTTCTTTTTTTTGCTGTAATTTATTTTTGCGAAATATATTTTCCAAAAAAATTATGTCCTCATTTTTCAAAGTTGAATAATTATAAAAATGAACTAATGGAAAATGTTTTCTTAGTCAATGAAATATCTATTCTTAAATTTAAGAAAATAATTTCCTCTTTCAAAAATTTTAAAATATTTTCCAAAATATGATTATAAATTGATGCTTAAATTCAAAACTCTACACATGGACACAGGAACCCCAATTCTTGTTTCTAGGTCTCCTGCATTCAAGATCAAGTCTCCGGTGCTCAGGCTTAAGTTTGTTGAGGCCGGGCTCAAGACATCGGTGCTCAGGCTTAGGTCCATCAAGGTTAGGCCCAAGCCCTTAATGCCCGTGCTCAATTTCCCAACACCCTAGCTATGTCTACAAAAGTCGTACTTGAGTCCATGATGCTCGAGTTCTAATCCATAAAGGCCATGTGTGGGTACTCAGTGCTTGGGCGTGAGTCCTTTATTGATGAAGTGTTTGTTCTCATAAAAATATTTAGAAAAAATCTAATTCTTAATTATTTTTTATTTTATTTTTTCCTTTTTCTTTATTTTTTCCTTTTCTTTCTTTTTCTTTTTCCTTCTTCCTTGGCTAGTGGTCAGCCACGGCAAGTAAAAAATAATTAAAAATTTGAATTTTTGTAATTTTTCCCTAGTCTACCAAATGGCCGAAAATATTTTCTATTTCATTTTTAGCCTTTAGCTGAATACTAGAAAGTATTATCATTTTCTAGGAAAATGACTTCTTAAAAATATTTTTCCGAAAGATCATAGTTTCCAACATCTTCTCTTTAATTCACTTATTTTAGATAGCTCAAATAAATTTCCACCATGACATCCTCCCTTTAGTCTAGGGCTCTTTAAATGCTCAAAGAACAACTGTTGAAAAGTTCAAAGAAATCTCTTTTCCGGGTATCCTCCCTTTAGTCTAGTCTTGTTGGAAGTCTCAAAGACATTTCTTGCACTTGAACTCATTGCTTAAATTGATAAGTTCACTTTCAATTAATCTTGTCCTGGAGAGAGAGACGGTGTCATTGTATATCAATTATCTTCGGATGATAATAATTGACCAAGTCAATTAATTGGATAAATTTCAGCCGTTGAATGTTGGTACGTTCGAATTTTCCTATGTGGAGGCTGCCATCCTTGAAGTTTCTTTAGAATATGTTATTGGGCGAAGAACTAATTAAGATGGTTGTCATTGCTAGGGGTGTACAACTGGACCGAGTCTACCCCCAAATCAAATTGGCCAATCCTGAAAATAGGTTTGGGAACCGGTTCCCAGAATTCGGAACTGGTTTGAACTGGTATGATTGTCGGTTCCAAGTGAATAACTACTTAGGAACTAGATCGACTGGACCAGTTTGGAAATCGGTTTTTTGAGTCCAAAAGTCCAAAATCCTATCTTCCCCCCCCCCTCGATTTCTAATCCTAGAACCGTGTTTTTCCCTCTCGCACGTCCCTCCTCCTTCATCATTCCTCTTCCTCGCTCGCTTCACCAGCTCACAGTCTCACCATCTATCGCATACGATTTTTGCTTTGCCTTATAATGTTTGTTTATGATAATTAGTCTTGTGAATCCTTAGTTTTTTGTTTAGTTAAAAAGATTATGTATTTATTGATTACATGTGCTTAATATTTCAATACAAATAAGGAGGATTACATTGTTTTCTCATGTATTAATGTAAAATTCGAAGCCGTATAGGATATTGAATAGTTGTGAAACAAGTTCTAGTGAAAACATGATTGACCTTGGAACTAAATCGGAAAAATAGGGTGTTTCCAAAATAGGGTCCGATGCAAACAAAATCGGGTATAAAGTCCAAAAAATGGGAATCGGTTATAATAGGGTCGAGTGCAAGATTCAAGTCTGGAACCTACCCACCCTGAACCCAATTGTCCTTTGTCATTGCTCCCTAACCATACGGGAAGGTTGTGTAAGTTTCGAGGAAAAAATCAGATGGTTCCAAAGCCAAAATTAAGAAAACATTTTCTTTGCTTTTGGTTCTTGTCCCTTTTCTTTTAAAGAAGATGACCTCCACTTTCTTATTATAAAATTGCCCGGGAAAGATCAAAATATTCAAAAGAACAAACCAATATGACTTTTCGAAAGTTATTCTTTAGACCTGATAAATTCATATTTTATTTGAACCAAGACCGTCTACATGCATATATTAGTCTTGTTTCCGATACACATTGCTTATGTCGATATGTTTACTTGCAGCTACTCTGTCTTGTAAATGGTAGAGAGAGAGAGAGAGTAAGAATGCATTCTAAAGTGTATGAGGCTGTAGAATTAGGAGACTTTGATAACCTGATGACAGTAATTTTGGGGAATGGAGAGGACCTTTTCCACCAAACAACACCAAAGGAGAACAACATTCTTCACGTTGCGACTCAATGCGATCAGGTAAATTTGATTGAATATATTCTTCAATGTCCATCAGGACCATCCCTTCTTTGGCAGGGCAACACTAAAGGAGATACTCCCTTGCAAATTGCTGCCACACTGGGAAACTGCAAAGTTGCCCGAGTCTTCATTGATCTAGCGAAATCACTCCATTGGGTTGTTGAAAACGGGCAAGTTGACCCATGCAAATAACTACTTGAAAAACAGAATTTGCATAAGGATACTGCGCTACATTATGCAATAAGAGGAGGCCATGAATTGGTGGTGAAGTTGCTAATTGAAGAAGATCCTCAATTGTGTGATATTACAAATTCTGCTGATGAGTCCCCACTTTATCTTGCAACAGATCGAGAATATTTAGATATCATGGAGCTAATTTTATGTGCGTCTTCATTGCCATCCTCTCACAAGGGTCCTAAGGGATTTACAGCTCTGCATGCTGCCATCGGTCGCCCAATGACCAGTAAGTATCGCAAGATCTGTCCACTAAACAAATTTCAAATAAAGTTCCATCTCTCGTGCAAGGCTTCTTTTAGGTGAGAGTGTTGGTATTAGCAGTGATGGCCACTATCTATCCTAAAATTTTATAATATAGTAATAAAAACAATAATTACTTATTTATTGTTACTTTTATTTTTGTGAAGGTTCACCCTTTTTCCAAGGCCAAGTTTCTCGACCACTATATATCGGGGTTATGTTTTAAAAAAGATTCGAGTTAGTTATTCTCGTTGCATTCTCTTTATTGTTTTATTCATTAAGTAAATTCAAACTGGTTTGTCCTCTCTTAGAATAAGAACAGAAGACTATAGCTTTTACATGTATCATAGGAACTGGATTTTTCCATCAAGACTGTCACTGTGAAGCTATAGTTAAGATTCACGTAGTTATTGACTCCATTTTGGAAAATTATTATTTTTAGGGAAAAGTACAATAAAAAATTCTTAAATTTATTATATTAGTATCAATTCGGTCATAAACCTTTAAATTAGACCAATTTAATCTTAAATCTTTTCACGTTGATACCAATTTAGTCTGTCTAGCCAATTTATGCCAGAATTCACGACGTTGTCGTATGTAGCATGGCTAGCGTTGACATGAATATTTTTAAATAATTCATTCTTTTTTTTCTTTCCTTTTGTTTATTCCTATTATTTCTCCTTTGCACCGTGGCTAGTATTGGCCATGTCTAGCGACTGGCCACAACCAAGGGCTAGCGAGAGCATTGCCACTCTCATCGGATCTGGTGAAGACATGACCCTCACAACTTGGGCGAGGGTGGCCCTCGTCAGATCTGATGAGGGCTCGACCTTCACTGCTTGGACAAGCAAGTCCTCGCACTCGCCCAAGCGGCAAGGGTCAAGCCCTCCCCAAATCCAAGGAGGGCCACCCTTGCCCTTGACAGCCCTTGGCTGTGGTGGTCGCCAATCATAGTCCAAAGGAAAAAGTATAGGAAAAAAAGGAAAAATGAGAAAAAAAGAATTTTTTTGTAAAACAAAATAAGAAAAAAATTATTTGAAAATGTCCATGTCAACATCAATCGTGTCACATAAGATGTCATCTACTACGGTGATTTTCATCCTAAATTGGTTGAATAGATTGAATTTGTATCAATATGAAAAAATATTATGACTAAATTGATTTAATGGAAAAGTTTAGGATTGAAATGATATCAACGCAATAGATTTAGAACTTTTTAAATAATTTTTTCATTACTTTTAAGGTAGCATCTTTTACATGCACTTAATTTCTTTCTACGTGTTCTTTTAGATTCTGTGCTCCTACTTTTTCTGATTTTTACCACTTTTTGGGATTTCTACCGGCACGATCATCATCATGAACCCTCCTACGATGGTAGTGGCAGCAACCACCATCACCATCACACCCTAACTCTTCCCTTTTATCTCTCATCCAGTCCTTTTTTTTTCTTTTTCTTTTTTTTTTTGGGAGGGGGTGTATTCTTCTTTGTTTTGACTTTTTCTCCTTATGATTAATGACTTTTCAGTTTACAATTAATGACAAGGCATATTGCAATATATTTCCAAAATATCAGGGTATCCAATGCAAAACCCAAGAGAGTAAATTTCGATGGCTTTCAAAAAAAAAAAAAAAAAAGTAGAGTGCAGTGATTTTTACCATTGCAAATGTAGAAGGTCCTAAATCCTCATTCAATATTGAAATTTTCTACAAAATTGAGTTGGGCACGATAGTTCCGCAAAATGATTGGCATCTACCTGTGAGAGAAGCTTCTTCTCAATCAACTTAATGAATTTCCAACAAATCAAAAAGAAAAAGTTTCCAAATTTTTGCATTATGCTAGATTGATGGTAGTCAAATTCTACGTGTGTTACACAATGTCACCTGAGAAATTTCAGAATAACCATGACATATACCTTCTTAGTATAGGGAAAAACAGAAAAACTTATTGCAATGAAATGCAATTTTAAAATCTATGTCAAGATGCTAAAAATGATTTAGATCATGACATATTCCTATTTGATTTTGCAAAGTTTGGGAGAAAATCCTGAAGAACAGACCAGAAGTGATCAGAGAAGGAGACGATATGGGTTGGACTCCTCTTCATTATGTTGCTTTCAGGGGCAACGTCGAAGTAGTTCGACTGCTCCTACAACAAGATACTTCTACGGCATATGACCTGGACAAAATCGGGCGATCCGCTCTTCTCCTTGCAGCATATAATGGCCACCTCAATGTCATTGACGAGATTGTTAAATACTGTCCAGATGCGTGGGACTCAACAAGCACCAAAGGCCAAACGGTCCTTCATGCGGCTGTAAACGGTGGAAAAGTGAATGTCGTCAAGTACATACTCCGAGTGCCAAATCTGGAGTATCTTATCAAGGAACAAGACACTGATGGAAACACCGCTCTGCATTTGGCTGTGCTTCATAAAAGATATAGAATTATAGTCATACTTGCGCAAGACAAGAGATTGGACCGTTTGACCTCAAATAAGGATCACTTGACTGCCTTTGACATTTTTAAGGCTAACGATGTGGTACGCTTGCTTCAACTCTATAGAGCCTAATTTGTTCACTCACATAGTGATTTTTCAGTATTGTTTAGAACTTGTGGCCAAGTGACGCTCGGTGCAAACAAACCACCCAATTGAAGTCTTTTTGCGTCAACTTTGTTTTGATTATTCGATTGTTTGAGCATATTGAATATATTATCAATTTTCATAGTAAATAGTAGCATAGATTGCTTTATTATATGTGACACACATTCGAAAAGGGCTCGAAGTGAAGTGCTTTCATACTTCATATCTAACCATAAATAAGACATTCGGGCAGAATTGAACTTTGTGGTTAAGGCACTAATAAACAAAGCTTCATTCCCTCCCGCTTCAATGCAAGATGTTAAAATCGAAGTCTTTATAATCTGATTAATGCTTATGGTCTGAAATCATCTAACTCATTCCCACATATGAAAGCCGCACTTAAAATCTAATTACATAAAGAAAATCCCAATTTAGTATTAATAGCCTGCAGTTAACTGCATATTATAAAATATAGTTTAAAAAAAATTAATGTGAATTCTTTTTTCTTAGAAGTTATACGGTTTGGTCCTTAGCAAGACCTTAAAAGGCTATGATCACCAGGAAAGGCTGGGTACAGCCAAGTAGGGGTTGGAAAAAGATTCCCTCCCCACGGGGGCAAGAACCCCATTACAAGGGATTCCTCGCCCCCGGCCTGAGAGAGAGGCTGACCGCTTAAATGCGAGGCTAAACTCTCTCAATGAAGGTTCCGGACCCTCATAAGGGGTCCGGGTGGCGGCAGTAAATATAGTTTAAAAAATTAGTTTGAATTCTTTTTTCTTAGAAGTTATACGGTAACAAAGAATTCAATTAACAAGGAATAGTTTGTGACAATTCACTTAATAAAGTAATATTTGATATTAGTTAGTTCTATTGTTTGGTTGATAAATATATTATCTGTGTACAATATAATGTGTAACGTTGGTAAATATGTGTTATAAGATCATATTATATTATCAAATCAAAACTTTCATCGAGTATAAATCCATGCAACAATCGGGTCTTCACCTGGTTCAAAGATAATTGTCTGTCTTATTTATCTTGAAAACAGTGCAAAATATTTAGGGATGGGACCATCTAAAGTTAGGGGGGAAAGGAGAAAAGAAAAATGGAGAATAAATATTGGCTGTCTAATGGCCCTTCTGCTGGGGGTGTCAATCATTCTTGAGTAACTTTAAAATGTAGAATTAGCCGTAACATTAAAGGATCTCATCCAAGAAGTTTATTCGCCACATTCACAAGAAAAAATCAGAATATTTTGAACAATATTTAGCTATAATCCTACTGTTTCTTTTCTGCCCCCTTTCAAACAGTTCTTGAGGTAAAAGAGAAAACGTACACTCTGCCCCCATAATGTTTTAGGACTCGCCCGAAGTTCTGTTTATTATAAATGTATTTGAGTGCGTAAAGTCAAGGTCTTGAAATACTTTGCCAAGAAAGACTACTCTTTAATTGATACTTTCCGTACATTTTTAGGATGGCCCCAATGCCATCCCCAATGCTATAGAAGCTTTTCGGGTGTTGAAAGGATCTGAGGGAATGCCGCATTATCGTGACTTGATTCAAGGAAATGGTAAGAAGTTAGAAAAGCAATTTGTTGAGGGGCAACCAGCTGTGCCAATTACCACAGGAGTAATTCCCGCAGAGGAAGAAGATTTCAGGTCGAAAAAAGGAAAATCTGTGGAGGTTCAACAAATAATGGCAGTGCTCATAGCCACAGTCACCTTCACCGCCGTCATTACGATGCCCGGAGGTTATAACAATGACGGACCCAATAAGGGGAGGGCGATTCTTTCGCAAAGCCTCCCTTTCCTACTTTTTGTGACATTTGACAGTGGAGCGTTCCTTTTCTCAACTGGGGCACTACTTATGCTATACTTTGGGCGTTTCTTGAGCGATCGCCACCACATGGTGGTCCACATCACAGACTTATTCATTTTCATTGCTTCATTCATGATGATGATCGCCTTTTTCAGTAGTGTGTTTGCTGTATTGAGCCCCCCGTTCGAAATTACGCTCTTTATGGGTCCCCTGTGTGCGTCTCCTACGTTGATAGCTGCTTATTTCCAGTGTCGCCGCTTCATTACTGTCCAACAGGGGCCGCGTCGCTGTCCCTGAACATAGGTCCGGGACTTTTATGCTTGACCGTGGGATACTCTAGGAAAGCCGCTAAATAAGTTGGGCCGGTTCTACGGTCCCATGTCTTTGTGGCCAGGAAATTTTCTTTTTGCTTTGTTAGTTCGAGCACTTTCACGTCAGCTGTCTGATTTAAACCCTGTCAACGTTGGCCGTTTGATCCGCTCCGGCAGAACTGCCGTGCTGAAGATGACCGGAGTGGAGCGCAGCGAAGGCCAACAAGTTGAGTCTTTTCAGTTGTGTTACGGATGTACAGGTTAGATTGCATCCTAGTTAGCCAAATGAAAGCCAAAGAGGGTTTCGCAGCTGCTGAGCAAAATGCGCATGAACTGCCAAGTTGGCATTTTTTGGTGATAATTGTTGTTTGGTTGCGGTGGCGTTGGACTTTGGGATATTTCAATTAAATAAAAAATGCTCTTGGTAGCATTTAATGAGTTTTATTTGTCTTTATTGTTGATTGCAATTACTTGAACTTCTATGAATTCCCTGAACATTCTTCAACGATGGTCAATGAGTTACCGGCATCGTGATGAATTTACCAACATCAAATTGATTAGTAAATTAACGACTTCTAGATTTAATGAGTGGATCAATAAGAGGTTAGTAAGTTCCAGCCATTATAACGTATATATTAATGTCAAATGAATTAGTAAGTTATCAACTCCTTAAAAGTTTTACAAGTGGGCATAGTTAATTGTTAGTAAGTTAGCTATACTGTACAGCATTGCCAACAGCAAATTTCGTTTCAAGTTTTGCAAGTGGGCGTGAATAGAGGTTAGCACACCACAGAAGGTTTGCCGAAGAAAGTGATTTTTACTAGCATATATTCGAAGTTGCCGTTGAATTGTGACTTGGTTTCAACTTGCATCGCTCTTTAATGGCCTAGTTGCGCAAAACTGCAGGAAGTACCATGATATTTTCAGCATCTACTGAGAACAAGAGTCACCTACGATCCAATGCTTCCCTTACGATAATCCGAAACATTTCATAAGCCCTCATGGAAATGGGAATGTTATCTTTGAGTGTTATCTAAGAACTCTCAAGCCAACGCAATGAGTAACATCATCAAATAATTAGGTACACAAGGCCAAAAATGTATCACCATATCAACTTACAGAAATCCAATCACGCACTCACGCCAACAACAATCATTTCATTTTTCTTTCATATTCATTCGTGGAATACATGCGCACTCGCTAACGCACAGAGAGTAGTGGCCGTTCCTCACACAGCCTAACATTTCTTGTATACAAACCCTGAACCCGTGGGGTCCAACTGCTAGAAGCCGTTCCTGTTGTCACGTTCTTCGCTAAAGGTGCATCATCTGCCAAGTAAGGTACTATATATTTTTGTATGTCGGCGAGAGAAGTCTAGAGATAATTCCAAGATATGTTGATGAATTGGACTTTCCCAGCTTCATTCAAGGTCTTCAATTCAATGCAGTCCTCGATGTAAAGCTCGGTCTTCAGGAAAGATGCACTGCTCCTTTTTTGTTTCCCTCCGATTGGACTAATGGTGAAAGGATGCAAACCGTCGCATTGAGTAAGGATAAAAGCATGTTATGAAGAGATTATACCACAACGACAACACCATCCCACAATATGTTTTTTCATCAATTCTGTTTTGTCCATTTCTCTTATGTAAATTCAATTTTCCTTTGATCATCAACTTTCCAAAAACGAATGCTCAATGATCAAAAGAAAATCAGAAATCACTAACAAAATGCAATCGCGGACCACGTCTTGGATATACATCTCCTACACCATAAGATTGTAAAGGAAGAGCTCGGTAAACATAATGATTTCATAATCCTCAGTAGTACTTTAAACATGGTTAATCATCATATAAATGCGCCTCATAAAATGTTTCAACTCGATCTCTGTTGTATTTCTTATTTGACCGTACAAGGTCCCAAAAAAAAAAAAAACAGTTAAATACCAAATCAACATCAATGTTCCAGAAATTCTATAAATTCCAGACCCCTGGTTTTTCATATAGCTATGCGCGTGCAAGTCGTCGAGTGAATCCTTAATTATTGATTTGGTTTGAGTGCAGGAACAAATTCTCAGAAGAGTGAACCACAAGGAGATTCTACCCTGATCTAGCATAAATACTTCACCACTGATTTTCAGTGACCATCACTATCACCCATAAATTACATAGCTTCTGCTTCGAGAGCATTGGTGATTCATGACACTGACTACTGCCAAGGTTCTTTGAAACTTTAAGCTCATTTCCATCAAGATTTGAAAGATTTCTTGATGAGGGATAAAACCAACAAATCATAAATCGATGACAAACTATTGAATATTAATTACGTGTCCCAGAACACAACAATTAACTCCTGTGCAGGCAAAACAGAATCAAAAGTTCCATCTGGATAGTATCCTAACCAGGATGTTTTCTTTGGTATCAACACAGTGTCCTGTTCAAACTAGAGGGAAATAAAATGTGTTAGCCTCACGAGGCTGCAAAAGACGAGTCCAAAATCAGCATTTACAAAACTCACCATATTAAGGAGTAGGTTCTGCAAGCTAGCTAATCTTTCCTTCTAGATTGAGTATCTGCGATGCACACATTCATTGTTTAATTTTGGGAGAAACCTACAACCTTTTAAATAGTTGGCAAAGTCCTGCAGAAAGAATAGGCGATTCAAACCATGCTTAATTGAAAGAACATCTAGACCTCGTGACACAATAGCAAGTGAAATGAGGTTTTGCATTGAGAAAAATCACCAGCAAAATCAAACACATGAAGCTGAAGCTAAAAACAGGTAATCATGAACCGCACCTATTTTGGGATGGTTATACAATTTCTTCGCTGGATATATAGTAAGATGTACAACATTAAGATCATCAAGAAGATATAAACAAAAAATCATGCTATCTAAATATTTTCTCTCTCAACACCAAATCATACTCACAGTTGGAATCTTCACATAATCAGCGGGTGTTAAGTGCTCCTGTGATCATATGAAGGTTTGTGAACAAAACAAGAAGATGAGATTAAACAGTGAATTATGAAAGAAGAGAGACAATTAATTTAGTGCAATGTTTCTACAGTGGACATATAAAGAAGCAAGTTGTTGATGGTGCAGAAAAAGTAGCCTGGATAAGACACTTTGAGCAACATTATCCTCTGGTATCAATGTAGCAAAAGGGTAATGCGAATCAGAGAATGCCTAAGAAGATCGAGACAAACCCAGACATAGTGAGAGGAGACCCCTAGAAGCTCGATCAAATAGTCCACAAGAACGCAGAAGATACCAGAATGTAAACGAAGGCAAAAGAAATCAAACTGCAGTGATACAAGCAAATTTCAACCTCCTTGAGACCTCAACCAAGAGACCACTAGAGAATGGTGCATCCTAATGCTAGAAACGTGTGTCAGACCTTACCCTACGAGAAACATCCTCCTTGGAGATCAGTGACATCTGCAAGTAAACACAGGAAAGACTTGAAAAGACAATTTCTTTTTGCCTTTGCCATGTACAATTGTGCCGGCGAGAACTACTCTCAAATAGCCAAACGGATTATCTCTACATAAAAAATATCAACTTACCAAGAAGTCTTTCGCATTTTGTGAATGGATACTTTAATATTCTCACTTACAATGTCACAAACAGTACTAGCTTCCTTTTCTCCGCTAGTAATTGGTAAATAGAATGGATCAAATAGGAAAGGGATGAACTACTTACTCCACAAAATGGTACAGACAGTATCCGGGGTGGATACCGCCAGTGATATGAAGTTCTTCAGCTGCTTCACGAACAGAGAAAAAAGCATGCTCTGTTAGAACGGTTAACAAAAACACTTTAGAGAGGTAATTTTGCTTCCTAATGAACAGATTGAAGAATTTGAAAGGAGGACTCGCTGCTCGGCATGTGAATGACAAAGCAATTTGAAAATTTTCGAAGGGGTAGTAGGTGTCAAAGGAAAGAAACAGAATCACGGAAAAGAAACCTCCTCTATTGTCCACTTATTAAAAAAAATACACAGAACTTTGTTAGCAAATTCATCAATTAGATCAGGTACGGCTGTAGAAAGAAAGAACTTAGCAAGCTTTGTAGCTGATTTAAGTTGTGACATCACATTGTTTCACGTCTGTAGTGGAGGAAAAATATTTGCTACAAATCATTGACATTTTCGATTAGTCAAGAAGGAAAAACGACAGAAGTACCAAGTTCCGTCCAAAGTTCTTCATTTCCAAATGGTTCTGATTGCTATTGTCGTCATTAGAGTACTCAAGTGTACAATAAATGAAAATGTATTGCAAAATTACTAGAACTTTGTCATAATTAAATTCAAGTGAAGGCTAAAGGAGATGACTTCTCTGAAAATCCATTGTGGGAGGGAGAGTCTCCACTCTCTAGTCGAGAAAATATTGGGTGCTTGACTAGCGACACGTAGGATATACAGTAGTCCATTCATTAGTTGCCATACTAGGCCCCACTGACTTAGTTGGACTCTTTTTCGTTCCTTCACAGCTCCCCTCGCTTTCTCTTTTTTCTCTCTGTTTCTCTTTCATTTCTGCCAATCACCAAGCAACACCAAACTATAAAAAAAACCCAGGTCCAACCCAGCTACTTCGTCAGGGTAATTTTATCGAACACCTAGCGGCCGTAGTGATCCGTGACAAGGAGAAAGATCCCATATAGAGAAAGAGGACAAAGGGCTTCGAAAACGGATCCAGACGTAACAGCACGTGGGGACGGCGGACATGGAGTTGGTCTTGGCGTGTTGGAGTGCGGAGACGCAAGGTGGGAAGCCAAGCCCAGCCCTGGCTTCGAAGTGAGGAAGGTGGGGACGATGTCCGTCACTCTGCCACCGTGTCGGAGCACGTACTGTGGGGATAGCCTTCTTGTCCTCCATCTTGAACCTCTGATGGGGCCATTTCCACACTATGTTTGGGCTCCCGCCAGAGGCTCTGCCGTCGGTGCTGGTCGTGGCCACTATCTCTCTCTGGTTTTGGCTTCCTGGGCCTGGTGAGCCGTAGTACAGGAAGTGTGCGGTTTCACCGTAGTTAGGACGAGGAGAGAGAGAGAGAGAGAGAGAGGGTAAGGGAGGTATGAACAAACGAAAAAGAGATATTGTTGAAGTCAGAGCGGGCTTCGTGTGCAAAGAAAAGATGACAAATTCAAAACAATTTCTATTTAAGGAAATGTCTTTCAGGACATTCTACGACTGCAGATGTATTAAGAGGAGCCGAAAGAGCCTTAGCGCAGGATATTAACAGATAAGATATGAGAGAAGAACACCTTGCAGCAGAGCATAGAAGGGCTTGAAAGGGTGCGAGGGCGAGCCATTTATCACAAGAGAGAAAGAAACTCCTGAGACACATTGCCAATTGAAGTGGCGATGACGGCACCTAAAGCCCAACTTACCAAGAACATGTCCAATTTAATCTGTCGAAGGCTTTGCTCATGTCAAGTATAAGTGTAGCAAAAGATTATGAATTTTTTTTTCCTTAAAATTTCTAAAGCTGGATTATTAGAAATGATTGCCTGCCACAATATCTCCTTAACAACAAGAAATCAGAGTATGTATGACAAGTTTGAGTCAGTTACCCAAAATCTTTGAGATTATTTTGTAAGGAACAGTACAAAGACTGATAGGTCAAAAATTAAAGATGGATTGAGGATTGAGTGCTTTTGGGCAAATTAAATGTGTGGTTTGGTTCATGAAGCGTGAAATCTGATGGCAAAAAGGATAAAAAGTGCACACACCAATTATATCGCAACATTATATAAGATGGTAGGAGCTTCATCAGGTCTAGGGGGCTTTCAATGGACCCAATTGAAAAGCAACATTTAAACCTTCATCTGTTGTTAGAGGTTGGTCAGTCAAGAAAATTTTGCTGGTCCTTTAGAGATAGCGCCGCTATCCTCAGGTTTGTTTTTATGAGAAGGAAGAGAAGATTCACTGTTGAAGTCTGCGCACTTTCTCTTCGAAGAGTGATTAGACTTGGAAGAATCTCTGGACTTCTTAAGATAGTAGTCTTTTCTGAAATGGATTCAATTCCACCACGTAGGACAATATCCAAGTTGATAATTTGAGAGCTGAGTTGCAAGTTTGATACGGAAATAACGGGAAGTGCAGGTAGAATCGGCGGAGGATCTGCCTCTGCAGCTTTTCCTAGAGAGGCCCAAAGAAAGCCCAGCTTTTTATCTTGGCCCTGGGCAGGTCCAGCCGTGGTTCAGCGACCCAAGGAGATGAAAATGGGCCCAAAGCCTTTTGCTTTTCCCTTTTCTTTAGCAGAGGTTGTTGGATGCGTGAAAGTAGCAATTTGTCAGGACGACCGATGCGTGATGGCTTATTGCTGATGCAGAAAAGGTATGCCCCATGACTACTATGATTAGCTTTGAGAGGAGAATGTCTTCCCTGATCACGTATCTTGATTTCTTTGTTGAGAGGGGTGACCGGGCGCAGCACTTGCTCTCTCTGCGCTAGTCCAAAAAGGAACGGACATAAGGGAAGTATTAGATTTTGATCAGCCAAAGCAATCACATCCTCATCCGCAAAATGATAACAAATAGACATATATTTACTTTATTTTTCGATATCGTGAGAGGAGTAAGGGGATTCTGATATACTGCCTAGGTAAATTAGAATTGTTGGCCCATGCCTCCCACCTTTTGCTGAGATATTTAATTGGAGGGCGGATTCATCCTTTCCCAAGAAATTTCTCACATTTTACATCATAGGAAAGTGAAAAGCAGTTTCTTTTCAGAATGCATCTAGTTTTATTTTTCCTTTCATCAATCAAACCCCTTTTTCTAAGAAGGGCTGTAGTAATTCTAGTTTGACACTATTTAGAATCGCTTTAAAATGGTGGTCACAAACATCTTGCATACATTGTGTTATGAGTTTTTCTACCAATCCTTTAAAGAAATTACTACATGACTGACGTAATTTGTGGAGTCCTCTGATTCAACAGCATTGTAGAAATGACCCATATTAAGTTTTCGATCCGTAAAGGATTTGGTGGACGTTGCAATGACAAATATACAATAAAACTAGTGCATCAGCTTGTTCTTTTTATTTATTATTTAACATGAATTTGCCCATTTCTTAGAACATGATTGTCTTGATTTAATGGAAGGACATCAAATGATATAAGCTTGTATATAAAGCTACTTTTTTCTCAATATATAAATCTACCCTGCTTATTTTCCCCATTTATGATGGTCTGCAGTAAAAAATTTGTCACAGCTGAATAATTTGAGGCATTTTAAAGGGAGTGAAGTGAACCGAGCTTAGGTCCATTGCTCATGAGTTTGTCCTTCGTGTACGATGTCTCTATTTTTCTTTTTACATTTTTAGCTCTCACTTCAATTACCTTTCGAACACTTTAAGACTATGTTTGGTCGTCTGATTGTCTAGTCAGATAAAACTAAATAAGAAAGTATATGAAATCCAGGAATTTTATTATATCCTACTCATTATTTGATGAATTACAGTAATAAAGTCAATATATAATCATATCATATCATGTATTTTATTTAGTATAAACGACATATTAGTGCAAATGAACTAAAAGCTGCACAAATGGAGATAGTAAGAATGTCTTATGACACTCTTGCTTACTTCATTTTTTATTTGCTTATATTTTATTATTTTTTCTCACTTTTTATTTATTTTTTCCCTTCCATCATTCTCTAATTAAATTTCATTAAATAGTAAAATATATTAATATACCTAAAATACTAAAACATCTAAAATATGTAATAAATATAAATACTAAATATATATATTTAATTTATATTATAAGATAGAAATAAATTTAATATATATAAAGGATTAAATAAAAATGAAATTGTTGTTATTTTTCAATTTTTTGATTTTTATATTAGGTTTAAAATATTATTTTAATTTTATTAATTAAGAATTTTTTATTCGAGAAAAATAAATTTAATATTATGGATATTACAAATCCTATTCACCTATATTTCACCTTTGCCATGAGATAATTTTATCTAAGTTATATCTCTCTTATTTGACTTTGTCCTGTCTTGAGTAGGTATTAAATATAGGATAGAATTATCATATTTTAAATTTTATTTGGATTACTAAATGCAACCTAATAGTACAAAATTGTACAGTACATTATAATCTATCCGTGGATGACAATAATAGATTAATTCATCTAGTTGGAGCCATTGAACATTGATTCGTTAGAATTTCCCTATATAGATGACACCATCCTTGAAGGTTAAGAGAATGTTCACTTGGCTGAAGAACTCTCGAAGATGATTCTCATTGCTATGTACTCCCTGGGGAAGGCATGGAAGTCTAAAGTTATCATGTTCTAGGAAGTATCGTGGAAATGTAATGGTATTGCTTTTGCTGAAAAGTGGAAGCAAAGATGCTTCAAAAGTCCAAAAGAAAATATTAAGACAACTCAAAAGTGGAAGAGCCGATGGGACAAAAGTCAAAAAGTCAAAATAAAATAAGAAGCCCTCACAAGTGGAAGACCAGATGGGATAAAAGTCAAAATAAAATAAGAAACTGCAGGAGGGACGTGGGCTGATTGTTTAGGTTTTTTTTTTTTTTTT
>NC_052615.1:25733901-25751545 GCF_016545825.1 Eucalyptus grandis | reverse complement strand
CTCAAAGTCTGGTGTCAATTTTAGTCAGACTTTGTTTGCGAAAATAACTTATTTTGCATTAATTTGCTTAATTTTTTTACACATATACACCCCCTCTAGGTGGTAATACTAGCATTTTCAATTGGTATCAGAGTTTCAATGCTTATCTTATTGAAGTATTTTTACTTCTAAGCTAAAGATCTTCTATGGCTAGTATCTTGGCACCAGGGTTGATTGAAGTACAAAGCAATACCAGGCCATCCTACTTTGATGGAAAAGAGTACAATGTGTAAAAGAATAAAATAAAAGCGTTCCTAACATCCAAAGATCCTTTGGAATGGGATGTTGTAGAAAGAGGAATCAACCCAAAGGCAGCATCAACATCATGTCGCGACCAAAATTTCGGATACCACCTATGGTTTGGCTAATGGATTACTAAACTTAAACTTAGCTCAGGCTCTCACAAGCTCATACCAACTCGCGACTTAGATTCAAATTCTTAACATGCAAATGATTTTTCAATAAAGAGTTGCCACTAATCTATTTTTCGGTAGGTCGATTAGAAACCCAAGTAAAATAACGGGAAATTTACTTTACTCCTACGAACCAGAGATTTATGATTTTAGGGACTTGATTACATTAGATTTCTCTAACGCCATTTCGGTACATTTCCCTTTTATTTTGAAAAAATGTTTTGCAAGCAGCTTGAATTGAATTTAGTTTACTTGCCTATAATGCGGGTGCGTAAACCACCAATTTAACATCCATGTAAATCAGTGAATAAATTGCAAGACTTACCTCATGGCATCGAAATCATTTACAGTGTTAGATCAGAATTCACATCAACAGTCATAGATATGATTTCTAATTAACACGCAATTTTTTTTTCTTTTTTTCACCTATTTAATGAGAATCATGCTTTATACAATGCATGCTACTAATCTAACATGAAATGATATGACATGGCAATATAACCTAAACTATATGACATAAATAAAATACAGTTTATCCTAAAGAATGAAATTGATTTATTCAAAGACAATTTTTTTTCGGTATTCTTCATGAAATTCGAAATTAGAAAAATATAAAGATTATTTAGCTAGATTAAGATTCTATCCAACTTATATTAAGAATTAGGTCAGGCCAAATCTTAGTTTAAACTAGGATGTTATCTTAACTTGGTAATCTCTAACCTAAGAAGCAATGTATCTAAAAAAATCTATCTAAACTTGAAATTAAACATGCAATTTTATTCTAATATGCAATGACATGCAAAGAATGTCTTAATTCTACATGACATATGCATGATAAATTTTTGTGTTTTTTATAAAATTTGAAATTAAAATTGCAACCTAAGTTTAAAAAAAAAAAAAAAACTAGCATCCTAAGTTAATTTAAAAAAATCGAAATAAAATTCCTATTCTAAATATGTAAGATAATCCTAAAACAATAAAAGAACCTACTCTAACTCAGATTTTTTTGGATTTTTTTTTTTTTACAAAAACAAAGTCGATTCAAGTAACACGACATCACATCTAGCAATATAAGATCAATATCCATAAATTGACAAATCATATCCCATGCATGGGATCGGATTGGTCAATTTTAAATAAACCACGAATCAAATCTCGAGTGTGAGATCAAATTGGCGATTTTCCAGGTGATTGTGAGTCAGATTTCGGGCGTGAAAATTAGACTGTCAATCCCTAATTTAAGAGGCTACTTCATATTGGGGATCTCAATCTTACATTGGGGAATATTTCAAATAAAGAAACAAAATAGATAATAATAATAAATAAAATAAAATAAAAATAAGAAATCTACCAAATTGAGATTTTGGGCTCCTAAACTAGGGTTAGCGAATGGTGGCTAGATGGGTCGCCGCAGCCGTGATGGTGGGTCATCGGAGCTCCGGTGAGGGAACCGATGGTGGGCAAACCAGCAGCAAGCAAGAGCTATTGTGGTAGCGTCACTCGGGCTGCAGGGACAACTAGCAAAGCAATGGGGCTCGGCGGACGACGGAGGTTGCTACAGGTGCTTGTGGCTCCAGAGGTAGTGGTGAAGGAAGCGATTCAGCAGTAGGGGGGTCGGCGGGCGACTCGCGTGTCAGCATTTCAACATGACATATCCGGCAATGGCGGAAGCAATCTGCTACGAGCGGAGCTGATCCGCGTGCGTATGCTCGGAGGTGCTACAAGTGAAGTGCGAGGGCACGAACAGATGGGCTAGTGGCTGCTGGCATCAGTGACAGAGGCTTGGCTACAGGTTGGGCATCGCGGGAGTAATGGCAAGGTAGCAGAGGCTGGGTGTTGGTGCTGAGTCGTAACTACAATAGGCATTGAGGTGAATAGGGTTGTGGTGGTGCAACAAGCGTTGGCGAAGGAGATCAGCTAAGGCGTGGGGGAAGCGGGAGTAGCGTCAAGTCATTGTGGGCTGAGCAACGGTAGTTGTCATCAAGGGTTGCAAACTGAAGGGTTGAGGACGCTGATGCAGGCAAAGGCAGCCTCGAGATCTACTGTGAAGGGGTGCTGGCATCGACGTGGTAGAGCAGAGATCGAACTTCGACTGTTGGGCAATGACTGGAACGGGGGACAAGCGGACAGGGGCGCGGGACTCAGCTAGCACGGGGGTTTGGCAACTGCGGAGGCATAGTAGGTGGGGCAACAAGGAACGGGCAAAGAAGAAGCACAATAGCTTTTCCTTCTTCTTTCTTTTTTCCCTTTTCTTCGCTGTCTTCTCACGTCCCTCTCTCCTGTCTCTTCCTCTCTACTGCTGTCAGCAGAATGAAAGAAAAACTTGTGCTCACTTTCCTCCTTCCCCAAAGGAACAAAACTTTTTTCTTTTTTGTTCCTCTTGACCTCGAAAAGAAAACCCTAAGGAAAGCTTTTCTTCCTCTTTTGTGTTGAACTTTTTTTGACCTAAAACTCAAGAAAAGCCCCCCTCTCTCTACATACATGACTCTTTTATAGGCAAAAAAAAAAAATTGTAATCTTTGTGGAATATTTCAACTCTTTTTCAATATGCACGAAGATCATCTATAACCTCTTGAATGTAATATTCCTTTGCAAAAATGAATATTCTCCACCGATTTTCAAAATTGCAATAGGATTTCTTCAAATTTGAAATCTCGTAAGGATGAGTGCGTAAAATCTCCTCGGCGATATGAGCTTATGCCAATTTGCTCTCTTCGTAGGCTTGCCAAATTAAAGTTCAGAACCACCAAGTCAAACCCATCTGTCACCGGTCCAATGTAAATGCAAATTAAAAATAAATGCACCTAAAATTATATGCTATACAATTAATTAATTAATTTTTTTAAGGGTTAAAAATTAATCCCTAATTTTATGCAATATATAACTAAATGGGTTGCCAAAATTTAGGTGTCAACGGCTACCCCTCTTTGAAGGTGAGCTTGCGAGGCTGCCTTCAAAGATAAATTGAGACCTAAATTTTGATCATGGACACATTGAATGACCATTTCGTTGGAAAATGAATCCCATTTTGAAATGCAATTTATATGATGCATGGAAATGTTAATGCAAATGCTTGATGCGAAAGGAAAGAACATACCTATAGTTACTTATCAATCAGTGCAATAGAGCATCTTGAGGTACATGATAAATCTTCATTTGCTCCACAAGTACCCAGTCTTCACTCAGGTTCCTTGAAGAGTCTAATGTTTATCGTGATACCTAGATTCGAATTAAAGTATGACGAAAAAGATTAAAAAAAAAATTCATATCCAAAATGAAATGTTTAGCGAAAAGATTTAAGACATTCAGATCTAGACTGAAATGTTAAGATTACGAGAACTCAAATGCCTAGATCCGGACTAAGGTATAACAAAAGATCAACAAACATTCAAATCCAAAATGAAATGTTCAAAAAGAAGAATTAAGACATCTAGATCCAGACTGAGATGTTAAGATTTTGAAACTCAAATTACCTAAATCCAGACTAAGGTATAATGAGAAAGATCAAAAAACATTCACATCTAGAGTGAAATGTTTAGATGAAAATAATTAATACATCTAGATCCAGACTGAGATGTCAAGATTTTTGAACTTGAAATATGTAGATCCAGACTAAGGTATAACGAGAAAGATCGAAAAACATTCACATCTAGAGTGAAATGTTTAGATGGAAGGAATTAAGACATTCGGATCCAAACTGAGATGTCAAGATTTTGGAACTCGAAATACCTAGATCCAGACTAAGGTATAACAAGAAAGATCGAAAAACATTCACATCCAGAGTTAAATGTTTAGATGAAAATAATTAAGACATCCAAATCTAGATTGAGATGTCAAAATTTTGGAATGCAATTTGTATGGAAATGCTAATGCAAACACTAAAGGAATCTACCTGGAATATCTTACCTTCAAGGAGGGTAGAGTAATTCAAGATAATTGGTGTTACACGTCCAGGACCCGTACCTTTCTATGGTCGCTTAGAATAGTAACAAGGCTTTGTAAGGAAACTGCTTTCCTAGGACCCGTACCTTTCTACGGTCACCTAATTTGGCAGTGTTTGGTTATCTAGGACCCGAACCTTTCTTCGGTCGCCTTGACGAAAAAATTGATTTTCCAGGACCCGTACCTTTCTACAATCGCCTAAATGGGAAACATATGTTTTCTAGAACCCGTACCATTCTACGGTCACTTAAACGGGGATTCACTTTTCAGGACATGTACCTTCTATGGTCACCTGAATAGAAAATCACTTTCTAGGACCCGTACTTTTCTACAGTAGCCTAAATGGAGAAATCACTTTTCCAAGACCCATACCTTTCTACGGTCGCTTGTTAGAGCAATAAATATTGTATGGAACCCATACCTTTCTACGGTCGCCTAGCACTGTGATATGGATCACCTAACCAGGACCCAAACCTTTCTTCTCTTGCCTTAATTAAACTAACATGGAGAAAAACCTTTAGGGGATAGCTCAATCGAGTTTCGATTAAGAGGAACTTCAAGCTATGGAAGCATGCCAATTTGATAGGGGGACTCACGCCATGTTAATGAAAATGACTCTAGGCTACGAAAGCACGCCAGGTTGATAAAAGAAATCCGGGCTATGGAAGCACACCAGGTTAATATAAATGGACACCGGGCTACGAAAGCACGCTGGGTCAATAAAGAGGGACTCTAGGCTACAAAAACACACTAGGTCAGGAACTCTAGGCTACGAGGGCACGCCAGTTTGATAAAAGGGACTTTGGGCTACGAAAGCACTCTAGATTAGGAACTTTGAGTTACAGAAGCACGCCGGGTCTATTAAAAGGGACATCGGGTTACGGAAGCACGCCGAGTCAATGAAGAGGAACAGTAGGCTACGAAAGCACGCCAAGTCAGTGAAAAGGGCTTCAGGCTATGAAAGCACGCCAAATCTCAAGGCTTCAAGGCGCAACTTGAACGTCAAGTATTACTCGGTCTTCAAAGAAATATTACCTATCAGATATGATTAGAACAAAAACTGATATGGAATCATTAAAGACGTAGACAATTTGAGCTACTCTAGAATGCATATTTCAAAGTTCAGTGGGGTTTTCATCCATTCAATCAAGGTTTATGCATAATGACTTTACCATATTTGCATCACCCAAATTTCCACAGGAGAGAATTGTCATTCAAGACAATGACATGGATTTCTTAAGAATGCTAAATGAGAGGCTTTCAGTTAGAAAGGACTTTCACTTACTCTCATTCAGTAGGGTTATTTTAGGAGAATCAATCCATCTCACTATCATCATACCAACAAGGGTCCGAGTATTCTCAAAAGCAGTACGACTTTACCAATCTGAGAGGTCTTTAATAAGGACCATAATGTGGGCTTGGTCAATGGCTTAACAAAGAGACTCTTTGAGTCAAGGTAATTGAAAAAACAATTCCGCAATCATCTCCGGGTTTACAAGTCAAGAACCCTGCAAAATGAAAAAGAAATAATCTTGCTCGCACTTCTTCGAGCAATGCTTAAAACATGTGAATTCCTATGTTAATTCAAGTGTCATAATCTGAAGAGACTTTGTAAGGGACATAACATAGGATGGGTTCTTGGGTTGAGAAACGAAAGGATCATTAGGCTCAAAATATGTGCAAAGGGTGAGAGCTGATGAATGTATTAGCATTGCCACCGGTTTTCTTTTTCACCATCGGGGATTGTCTTCATGAAGCGCCCCATTGATTGTAAAAACTCTGCATTTGAGCTCTTTTAGTATTGCTCAATTGGAGATACAACTAATAGTCCTTATCTCGACTCTCTTTTTTTCATCTATGGGCATCAGCCTTACTTTTACCAGGCACACCGCTTTTTCATGCCTCTAGTTCTCATTCATTTTTTTCTTAACTTGTTTTTTCATGAGCATTGGCCTTACTTTTACCAGGCACATTGCTTTTTCATGCCCCTTGGTTCTATTTTGAATGACCATATGGTGTCTTTAACATTTGGACCTTTGGGAGGTCTTCATCTTCTGTCAGCACTCCAAACTATACTGTTTGAATAGTTGATTTTTACCTTGCCCCAGTGTGGGGGATGATCACCAACTAGGTTTAAAGAAATGAAATTGTAGGCTCAAGTGGGCTATACAAAGGATATAAGTATGTAGGATAAAGAAAGAAATGCTCTTCGTCATCCTAACGCACTTAAATTACCACATAAATTCAATGTAATAGCACGACTTGAAGATTGATGCAGGTGAGAGCAAGAAAATTTCTCTTCATTTTCCTCATCTCATGATGCCATCTTACCTCCCATTTGCCTCGATATGGGGTGGTTCTTGATAGGGGTAATTTGAAAGAATTTCCACAAGTGTATGGGGCTCAAAGAAATTAAGCAATGGATCATCTGTAGTGTTTGAGATAGAGAAATAAACCGCCCCTCATCATTTCGGTTGTCGTACTTTTTGTGAGAGAACTCTTTACTTTGTGGATATAGAATTTCCTACACTCATCTCACAAGTGTATAAGTAAGGGACTGTGTATAGGATAAGGCTTGCCTTTCATCATCTTGACACGTCTCATTCAGCATTCTTAAGCATTTGATATCACTCCAATGGATTGTCCATCTTGACAAATCTCCACATGAAATTGGTGAGTTAAATAGTTAAAATCACTATGGAAATTCTCTTTTCAAAAGAATCCAGCAACTTTAAGCATGAAAAGCTTTTATGACTTCAAAACAGACAACTTACCATACTCAAAGCATGATTTTAAGCATTCATTCAGGGGATTGCCCTTCAAAGGGACTGTTTCATCTCTTTTTCAATATGCACGAAGATCCTCTATAACCTCTTGAACATAATATTCCTTTGCAAAAATGAATATTCTCCGCCGATTTTCAAAATTGCAATAGGATTTCTTCAAATTTGAAATCTCACAAGGATGAGTCTGTAAAATCTCCTCGACGATATGGGCTTAGGCCAATTTGCTCTCTTCGTGGGCTTACCAAATTAAAGTTCAAAACCACCAAGTCAAACTCATCCGTCACCAGTCCAATGTAAATGCAAATTAAAAATAAATGCACCTAAAATTATATGCTATGCAATTAAATAATTAATTTTTGTAGGGGTTAAAAATTAATCCCTAATTTTTTATGCAATAAATAACTAAATGGGTTGCTAAAATTTAGGTGTCAACACATCAGACAAGGGAAAAGATGTGACATTCTGAAATACGAGCCGTCTAAGGGTAGAAGGAATGTGAATTTCGTCAATGCATTATTGGTTGATCTCACTCGGAATTGATCCCTCTTGAGATACTGACCTTAAGGGGAAAGGCTAATGAGGACAGAACTCGTGTGACTAAAGAACTTGACCTGGGAAAACGACTTGACCGTGAAACTTGCGTGAGGACGATCTTGTAAATGGGAAGCCGATTTCAAGGATGACTAGAAGTCAATTTGCGGACAAAACATATGGAATGACTGGTGATTCCGTTTACTATTATCAAGCCCACGAACAACCCTAGGTCGATCCTTGATAATCGTGTACTTTAGAATAAGAATCTATTCTCCACAATTTAATGTAGTCAATGACATCCATGTGTCGAGATGTCTTGAACGTGGTTTGGCACAAGTCGTTTACGCGTGAATCCTCAAAGCCACCTGTTAGTCCGAGTTGTACCAAAAATGGCATTAAAGCGAAATTAACATGGCATGAGAACCCAAGATTGGACTTCGACACCGGGAACGTCAGGGACGGACTTTGGATGAAGCTACTTTGTCAATCGACAGTGCTAATTAAGCCGAGTATTTGGAAAAGGGATTTACGGACCGAAGAAATGAGCCTATGAGAATGTGGGCCGAGCAAGGCCAGTGTGGGCCTTAGGCACAGGTGGGACAGCCACCATAGTAGGCCCAAGGCAAGCAAGTGAGCCCATTGGGCCTAACCAACCAATTTCACATTCCAAGCCCATTGTCTAAGCCTTGAACCATTTCAAGCCCAATCAATTCTTAAGCCCATTCCTATTCATTTCCTAGCCCAATTCTTAGGCCCGCCCATCATTTTCAGCCCAAGCGCAAATTGGAAATTTGTGCAATGTGGAAATGACCATTTTGCCCCTAAAAGCTTGTGGATAAGGCAAAGGAAAAAAGAGAATATGAGGTCATCTTTGTATGGGGACTTGGGGCAAGCTTTATAGGCCTTTTGGAGGTGTGCAGCCAGCCCTCACATCACTCTCTCTCTCTCTCTCTCTCTCTCTCTCTCTCTCTCTCTCTCTCTCCCCTCACACAGCCCTCTCTCATCCGAATCTCTCTCTCCCCTATTTTCCGTTTTCTTCCTGCTTTTGCTCTAGCTGACCTTGCTACCACCCACCATTGTGCTCAGGACACCCAGACTGTAAGCTTGGACCCAGTCAAAGCCAGTCGGAGCTGTTGGCTGACCCGCCGGCCGACTTGAAGTCGTTGTTCACCAAACCGCCTAGAGCCTTGCCCCCTACACTGTTTCGCCTTTGCTGTGATTTTTCTACCATCCCGACCCTTCCTCCCCCTAGCCCAGCCATCAGCAAGTCCCCCTTGACCCCTAGGTGCCGCCAGTCACCGACCAACCCCTTGCCAAAGCTCCAATCAACTCGCCTAACTCCTTTTCCTCCTCTGCTATTCGGTTTCCAGAGTTACAGTGAGAAGTAGAGGAAGTCCGAGTTTGTTGTTGTTGTTTTGAGCTTGGGACTACCTTGGATTGATGTGGTTGAGGTCCTCGAGTGTAGCCTCCGTTGTCGCCGCTGCGTCCGTGTCTCCAGCCTGCTTAACGAGTGAGTTTAGCTCATAATCCATTGATTAGTACCTAAACTTGCTTAGGATTGGTTTAATTAGTATTAATTCTAGTTTAGGAGGTTTAATTAAGTCATATTAGCCCTAAGATAGGTGGTTAGATAGATGGTTAAGATTAGTTTAGGTTAATCTTTCTTAATGTTGCTTAATTATGGTTTATGTGTTATTAAGCATGTTTAGCCTTAATTGATTGATTTTCTTAATATAATTATTGTTTTAATGATTTTTTATTTGATTTATTATTTATTTAATTCTGAAAATTTACTATTCGGCGACATTATTCACAAAATATTGTTCACATGCACTGTTCAAGCGGTACTGTTCACACGCATTATTCATCCAGAATGCAAAAAGTTGTCTAATTTCATGTGTTGATTTTATGAGATGAATTGGATGTGTCATTGCATAGACATCCGCATGAATTGTATGGTTTCCACAAAGAGGGGAAAATGGTTTGTTCGAGGAACACCAAAATGGATCGCCTTTATGAGAAAGTGAGTTTTGGTGGTGTGCTTCCATGATCATTAAGTTGAATCCATCCCCCAATGTGTGTCGAGTGGGCGATGCTTCTATGTGGAAAGCCCTCGACAAGGGATACAATCGCAACAGAAGTTGGACCGATGCTCCTATGTTGAAAGCTACTCCTATGTTGAAAGCCCTCGACAATGGATTCCAGTCGCAGCAAAAGCTAGACTGAAGCTCCTATGTGGAAAGTCGTCTTGAGGTAAACGTAGCCGTGCTCAATGGGATGAGATGACGTCCGGTTACGCGAGAAGATTGTTTGTGTCGGAGTTAGCCGTGCCTGTGGCCATAATTAATTAGAACACATGAATGTTGAGATCGTTGCACCTTATTATGGGGTAAAATTGTGTGGCACAAGTATGGCACGTGTCACAATGATTTTACCTTATAATCGGGACCTGTGTAATCAATATGTGCTATGTGGCGCATTAATATGCAAAAGCGTATGAGAATTATGGTATCATTGGTTTTGACTGTGCATGGGTTGAGTACATGGTTTATGGTATGCACGCATGAATCGATAACATGCAGGGTGTGGCAATGGCCAGGTGAGATCACTTGTGATGCGACTCGTATGTGATTGATGAACTGTATCATATAATGGCCATGTGCATTGGGTGTATTGTGTTGAGATGTAACTTGCAGGGCCAAGTAAGATTGCGTGCAAACCGACTAATTGATTGTTAGTTGGCCCTGGTTTTGTTAATTATTGATTGTTGATTGTTAGTCGTTGGTTTGTTTGTGGGGTGGTTCTAGAGGAATACCCAGAGTTGAGTTGGCATACTAATCGGGGTTTAAGGGGTAAACTTGCTGAGACATTGTCTCACTTCGTCGTGGGCTTATCTTTTCAAGTCCCTAGTGTGAAGAACCTGCAGCTTAAGGCGGAAGGGTCAGGAGCATGGATAGCTCGGTAGTTCTTTTTGGAGATTGATATCTTGTACATGGACCTTAGAGTTGGCCTTTGTGTATAAACTAGTTTGTTTATGAAAGTGTGGCTTTTGTGAATTGTTGCCCTATTTTCTATCCCATGCTGTTTGCTGTCAGAGGTTATTGTTTCGCTTTCGCATGTGCATTAAAATGAATGGGTTGGCTATGCGTTCTGGGACATCGCATTGTTATCGACCACCGAGGGATGTGCGCGCACTCACGGTTCGGGGCGTGACATCCCTGCCCAAAGTGGTATCAAAGCAAGGTTAGCGTTTGGAGTGATAAGGTGTGATGGGTTTTAGGATAATTAGTAGGATATTTTTTCCTCATGCAGACGCTTGTGATTGATTAGCTGAGTGGTAGTTTGTTTTGTTCGAGTCGCTCAGTTTTCCTAATTCTGTGTGGAATTAGAAAGTAGGTTTTGTAGAGATCCTGTCAAATGAGTGATCCGGATCAGAGGACTCCTAGGAAGAGGTCTATGATGTCTGTCACTTGGGGTAGGACGCTGACTAGGGTTAGTACCCGAGGTAGAGCATAGGCTGAGGCCAGCGTGAGCGGAGTAGTGCCGCCATTGGTCGGTGTTGGTGTAGCAGTACCTAGTGATCCGAGAATTGACAAGATCATGCAGGTGCTAAAGACGCTTAGGAATCTGATGGGGGCAACAGGCCCAAAATCAAATCGCCGCCACTATCGCCGCCACTACAGCAGCTGCTGAGGCCGCAACCGCAGCTGCACCTACTGATGTTCCACCTGAGAACATGGTTGTGGAGAGAGAGAGAGGCCTATCCATAAGCTCGTGGAGCAGTTCTTGAAGTTGAAACCGCCGAGGTTCACTGGCGTAGGAGATCCCAAAGCTACATCGCTTTAGATCCAAGATGGAGAAAGCCTTTGCACTTCGATGTGCACTAAAGAGGAGAAACTTGTCCTAGCAATATTTTACTGCGGGGTAACGCGAATACTTGGTGGAGGGACACCAGAGGCACGGTATTCCTAGAAGATGTGGTCCCGGTGCGGAACGCCTTCCTTAGAGCCTTCAACGACAAGTATTTTTCTGGCAACGCCCAAGAGCTGAAGATGAAGGAATTCCAGCACCTCCGTCAGGGGATGATGACTATGGACCATTATGAAGCTAAGTTTGCTGAGCTATCTCAGTACGCTCCAAGACTGGTAGGAGATCCGGAAGACAAAGCTCGGAGGTCCAAGAATGGCCTTCAACTAGAGCTGGAGAACCCACTGGTGCCGCTTGATCTCAAGGATTACGATGAGGTATATGGTTGGGCCTAGCTAATAGAGAGAAGTTTGAGTGAGCAAGCCGCCTCGTTTGGGTCGAGGTTTAGTTCGAATAGGGATGGAAACCGGTTTGGGAAGAAACCGCTGTCCAGAGGAAGTATTCTATTCCGCTCGACAAGAAAGGTGGGATGGGCAAGTCAGCACCGAATCATAATGAAGTATGTCGTTTCTGTGGGAGACGACATGGATCGGCCTTGTGTTTCCCTAAGACAAGAGTTTGCTATGAGTGTCGCCTACACAACCACCTAGTCAAAGATTGTACACACAGGCCGATGGGATCTTAACTGTCGCCGCCGCCACTGATGAAACAGAACAGGCACCATAGAATGCACTATAGACAGGATGCCAGTAGGATGGCGAAGGGGACAGGAATGAATCGAGCCATACACCGAATAAAAGAAGAATGTTTTTCGGATAATTATATCAGATTGGCACATCGAATTTTGGTTAAGTTTGTAGAATTTCAGTTTGTTAAAATGAAGTTGTAAAAAGGAGAATCGCGATTAGAATGGTACTTGGCTATTTTTACTTATGTATAACTTTAAGGTTGTAAATGAAAAATATGGGCTCAAGAAGCATCTTGTTGTAATGGATCGTTATTATGCAGTAATCCAATTTAACCCGTTAACGGGAGAAAGTTTCAAGTTTGTTGATAATCGAGGAGGACCCTTGTTTATTTTAATGTCGTCATTTAAGGCAACTGGTTATTAGATGTGGGTTGCCAATGTTATTTTGCAACTGTGGTGGATACGACAATTGAGGAGCTGAAAGTGAAGAGCATCGCCGTGGTACGGAAGTTTTCTAACACGTTTCCTGAGGAATCATCCGGGTTGCCCCAGAATGGAAGATCAAGTTCATGATAATGTTTCTCAATGACATCTGGGTGTACTCTAGAAGTCCAGATGAGTATGAAAGACATTTAAGAGCAGTGCTTTAGACCTTGTAAGGACATGGACGGGATTTTCGTGAACCCGACCAAGACTGAAGTCGTGATCAATTGGCCAAGATCGATAATAGTAACAAAGATTAGAAGTTTCTTGGGGTTGGCAGGTTTTTACAAACGATTTGTGGGAAGGTTTTCAACAATAGCTATGCCTCTGACTAGATTGTTTAAGAAGGTAGAGAAGTTCGTAGGGACAGATAAGTGTGAATGTAGTTTACAGGAGCTTAAGCAAAAGCTAACTACCGCACCAATGCTGACGATTTCATATGGTTCTGGAAGACTTTTGCAACCTTTAGAGTTTCTCGAGTGGAAGTGGGAACACATCATGATGAGCCTTGTAATGGGATTACCGAGAAGTCAATCGATGCCATTAAGGTTATTCGAGAAAGTATGAACTGGACCTGACTCACACATGGAATTTTGAAGGAACTGAAGGTGCGGATGTAGGAATTGTTGGATAAAGGATTTATACATCCTAGTGCATCACCTTGGGGAGCATCGGTTCGGTTTGTGAGGAGGAAAGATGGGTCGTTGCACCTTTGCATCGACTATAGGCAACTCAACCAGGTGACAATCAAGAACAAGTATCCATTGCCAAGAATTAACGATCTGTTTGATCGGTTATAGGGAGCTTCGATGTTCTTGCAAGTCAACCTAAGTACAAGTTATCATCAGTTGAGGATTAAGAAAGAATTGAACAAGAGACAATGTTGTAAAATAGAACTTCTCAAGGATTGTGATTGCAACCTCCTGTATCACCTCGTAAAAGCTAGTAAAGTTACAGATGTGTTGAATCGAAAGTCATCGATTGTGCAAATGGTGAGTTAGGAGTGGATTTTACTCGATTGAGCTAGAGATTAAGTTTCAAATCTGAGGTAAGCCACCTTTCAAATCTTATGGCCACCCTCAAAATTGAACCGGAAGTATAGCTAAGAATCAAGACGTTGCAGTTGACAGATCTTGAGATCCAGAAGATTCTACAAGAAGATAAATAAAAGATAAAGGTTGATTTACAAGCTACCGAGGACGAAACACTAAAATTTTGTAAACGATTATGTGTACCCGAAGATGCAGATATTAAGGAAGAGATCTTGTCAAAAGCACACTATAGCAACTATTAGCAGACCGCCTAGATGGCACTATTTGAAGTGTTGTATGGCAGAGAGTGCGGAACTCTAGTTGGTTGGGATGAAGTTAAAGAGCAGAAGGTTACCGGCCCATAGTTAGTTCAACAGTTAGTAGATGCCGATACAATAATCTGAGGGAGACTTAAGATTGCTCAAAGTTGCCAGAAAAGTCAGGCAGAGAAGCAACAAAGACCAGTCCAGGTAATAGATCGAAAGGAACAAGCACTACGTACCAAGATGACCACTTTGGTCAAAGTGACCTGGCAACACCATGTGACAGAAGATGCTACTTAGGAAAGTGAAGAATCCATGAGATGACAATACCCCCACCTTTTTTAAGAAGAATTTTGGTTTAAATTTCGAGGATGGAATTTTTATAAGAGGAGAAGAGTTGTGACATCCTGAAATTCGAGCCCTCTTAGGGTAGAAGGAATGTGAATTTCGTCAATGCATTGTTGGTTGATTTCACTCAAAATTGATCACTCCTAAGATACTGACCTTGAGGGGAAAGGCTAATGAGGATAGAACTTGTGCGACTAAAAAACTTGACATGGGAAAATGACTTGACCATGAGACTTGCGTGAGGACAATCTTATAGATAGGCATGTCGATTTCAAGGACGACTAGAAGTCGATTCGTGGACAGAACATAATGGAACAACGGGTGATTTTGTTTACTGTTATCGAGCCCACGAACGACCCTAGGTCGATCCTTGATAATCGTGTACTTTGGAATAAGAATCTATCCTCTGCAATTTCATGTAGTCAAGGACATCCATGTGTTGAGATGTCTTGAACGTAGTTTGGCACTAGTCAATTACGTGTGAATCCTCAAAGCCGTCTATCAGTTTGAGTTGTACCAAAAATGGCATTATGGAGAAATTGACATGGCATGAGAACCCAAGATTGGACTTTAAATTATCAGGAACGGCCGGAACCGAACTTTAGATGAAGCTACTTTGTCAGTCAACAACACTGATTAAGCCGAGTACTTGGAAAATGGATATACGGACCGAGTAAACGAGCCTATGAGGACATGGGCCGAGCAAGGCCAGTGTGAGCCTTAGGCCCAAGGTGAGACAGCCACCATAGTAGGCCCAAGGCAAGCAAGTGAGCTCATTAGGCCCAACCAACCAATTTCATATTCCAAGCCCATTGTCTAAGCCTTGAACCATTTCAAGCCCAATCAATTCCCAAGCCTAGTCCTATTCATTTCCTAGCCCAATTCTTAGGCCCGGCCATCATTTTCATCCCAAGGGCAGATTGGGAATTCGTGTAAGGTGGAAATGTCCATTTTGCCCCTAAAAGCATGTGAATAAGGCAAAGGAAGAGAGAGAAGATGAGGTCATCTTTGCATGGGGACTTGGGGCAAGCTTTATAGACCTTTTGGAGGCATGCAGCCAGCCCTCAAATCACTCTCTCTCTCCTCCTTTAGCCCTATCTCAACCGGATCTCTCTCTCCCATGTTTTCCCTTTTGTTCCTATTTATGCTCCAACTGACCTTCCTTTAAAAAGCTGAGTTAATTGTTGGCTTCACATGCGAATCAACCCCCGTGCCACCCACCACTATACTTAGGACACCCAAACCGTACACCTAGACCCAGCCATTCACTAGTCGAAGCTGCCAGCTGACCCGCCGGTTGGCCTGAAGTCGCTGCTTGCCGGAACGCTTGAAGCCCTGCCTACCTACACTATTTCGCCTTTGTTGCGATTTTTCTCTCATCCCAACCCTTCCTCTGCCCAGCCCAGCCATCAACATGTCCCCCTTGACCCCCAAGTGCCGCCAGTCACCAGCCAACCCCTTGCCGGAGCTCCGATCAACCTGCCCAACTTCTTTTCCTCCTCTGTTGTTCTGTTTCCAAAGTTGCAGTGATAAGCAAAGGAAGTCCGAGTTTGTTGTTGTTTTTTTGAGCTTGGGACCACCTTGGATAGTTGTGGTTGAGGTCCCCGAGCATAGCCTTCGTCATCGCCACCGTGTCCGTGTCTCCAGCCCGCTTAACGAGTGAGTTTAGCTCCTAATCCATCGATTAATGCCTAAACTTGCTTAGAGTTGGTTTAATTAGTGTTAATTCTAGTTTATGAGGTTTAATTATGTTATATTAGCCCTAAGATAGGTGGTTAAGATTAGTTTAGGTTAATCTTGCTTAATGTTGATTAATTGCAGTTTATGTGTTATTAAGCATGTTTAGCCTTAATTGATTGATTTTCTTAATTTAATTATTGTTTTAATGATTTTCTTTTGGATTTGATTTATTAGTTATTTAATTCTAGGAATTTACCTTTCACACGACACTATTCATAAAATACCGTTCACGTGCACTATTCAGGCAGTACTGTTCATAGCTGTCGCAAGCAATTTTTCGAGTGTGAATCATATAGGGTTTGGCTAATAGATTGTTAAGCCTAGACTTAACTCGGACTCTCCCAAGCCTATACTAATTCACGACTTAGGTTCAAGTTCTTAACATGGAATTGATTTTCAATTAGGAGTCACCACTAATTTATTTTTGGTAGGTCGATTAGAAATCTAAGTAAAGTAACGTAGATTTACTTTACTCCTATGAATCAGAGATTTATAAGTTCGGGGACTTGATTACGCTAGATTTCTCTAACGCCCTTTCAATACCTTTCTCTTTTATTTTGAAAAATGTTTTGGCAAGTAGTTTGGATTAATTTTAAGCTATTTCCCTAACATGTGAGGTGATCATGCAAGTACGCAAACCACCAACTTAACACCCAAGTAAAGCAATAAATAAATTGCATAACTTACCTCATAGCAACGAAAGCATTTGCGTTGTTAAATCAGAATTCACATCAACAGTCCTAGATATGATTTCTAATTAACACGCAATTTTTTTTTTTTTGTTTTCACTTAATTAATGAGTCATACAATGCAATGCAATTTAACCTAATGACATGCAATTTATAGCTAAATGGATCTAACCACAATCACTAAGTAACATGCATTTCATGAACCTAATTCTATATGACATGCACATGACATTTTCTATTTTCTTAAAAAGCATTCAACCTATCCTAGAGATTGAAATGAATTTATCCTAAGACATTTTTGTATTTTTTTATGAAATTCGAAATTAGAAAAATGTGAAAATTATCTAGCTAGATTAAGATTCTATCCAATTTATATTAAGGATTAGGTTAGGCTAAACCTTAATTTAAACCAAGATATTATCTTAACTTAGAATCTATCTAAATCAATCTAAACTTAAAATGAAATATGCAATTTTATTCTAATGTGCAATGATGTGCAAAGGATGCCTAATTCTACATGGCATATGCATGATGATTTTTGTTTTTTTAATTAATTTAAAATGTCAAATAATTAAACATGCAAATTAAGCTAATGAAACAAAAATCTAACATCCTAAATTTATGTCTTTTTTGGTATTTTTTCATTTCGACAATTCAGAATAAATAAAAACGCTTAGTCTAAATATGCATATTACCCTAAAGCATGTGATATTCTAATATGAAGCTAAACTAACTCAAACATATTTCAAGATAAATAAATCAATCAAGATGAGACAAGCACCGAGCCATTTAGAATCATCAAAGATACCATATCCATTGTT